>NW_026696887.1:0-41568 GCF_030435755.1 Ochotona princeps | reverse complement strand
CATGCAGTGTTTCCTTGATTGAATTAGCTCTCACACCAATATTTGTGTCTAGAGCCTTTGCCATTGAGGGCTATCTGAAAACGGCTGTGGGCGCTGAAGTTGCCTGAGAATGTGGGAGTTGGTGGCATGTGAAACCCGCATGTGGAGCATTCGTTTGTGTGGGATGCTCACCAAGCTTCTTTCAGTCCTAGGCAACTCAAGGGCACTAAGCATAGAGTGTGTGAAAACTGAGTTTCCTTGAGAGCTGCTTGGAAGCCTGATGGTGTGTGAAGTTAGCCAAATGGAGTTGTCTCCCACAAGACCACTCGGCTGATCCTTCTTCAATATGCCCTCACCAACATGCAGTGTTTCCTTGATTGAATTAGCTCTCACACCAATATTTGTGTCTAGAGCCTTTGCATTGAGGGCTATCTGAAACGGCTGTGGACGCTGAAGTTGCCTGTGAATGTGTTGTTGGTGGCATGTGAAACCCGCATGTGGAGCATTCGTTTTTGTGGGATGCTCTACCAGGTTCATTCCGAGATAATGCCCTCAAAGGGGACTAAGCATAGAGTGTGAAAACTGAGTTTCCTTGAGAGCTGCTTGGAAGCCTGATGGTGTGTGAAGTTAGTGAGCCAAATGGAGTTGTTCTCCCACAAGAACCACTCGGCTGATCCTTCTTCAATATGCCCTTCACCAACATGCAGTGTTTTCCTTGATTGAATTAGCTCTCACACCCAATATTTGTGTCTAGAGCCTTTGCATTGAGGGCTATCTGAAACGGCTGTGGCGCTTGAAGATGCCTGAGAATGTGGAGTTGGTGGCATGTGAAAACCCGCATGGGGAGCTTTTGTTTATGTGATGCTCTACCAGGTTCATTCCTAGATAATGCCCTCAAAGGGCACTAAGCATAGAGTGTGAAAACTGAGTTTCCTTGAGAGCTGCTTGGAGCCTGATGGTGTGTGAAGTTAGTGAGCCAAATGGAGTTGTTCTCGCACAAGAACCACTCGGCCTGATCCCTTCTTCAATATGCCCTTCACCAACATGCAGTGTTTCCTTGATTGAATTAGCTCTCACACCAATATTTGCGTCTAGCGCCTTTGCATTGAGGGCTATCTGAAAACGGCTGTGGCGCTGAAGTTGCCCTGAGAAGTGGAGTTGGTGGCATGTGAAACCCGCATGTGGAGCATTCGTTTGTGTGGGATGCTCACCAAGCTTCCTTTCAGTCCTAGGCCCTCAAAGGGCACTAAGCATAGAGTGTGAAAACTGAAGTTTCCCCTTGAGAGCTGCTTGGAAGCCTGATGGTGTGTGAAGTTAGTGAGCCAAATGGAGTTGTTCTCCCACAAGAACCACTCGGCCTGATCCTTCTTCAATATGCCCTTCACCAACATGCAGTGTTTCCTTGATTGAATTAGCTCTCACACCAATATTTGCGTCTAGCGCCTTTGCATTGAGGGCTATCTGAAAAGGGCTGTGGCGCTGAAGTTGCCTGAGAATGTGGAGTTGGTTGGCATGTGAAAACCCGCATGTGGAGCATTCGTTTGTGTGGGATGCTCACCAAGCTTCATTTCAGTCTAGGCACTCAAAGGGCACTAAGCATAGAGTGTGAAAACTGAGTTTCCTTGAGAGATGCTTGGAAGCCCTGATGGTGTGTAGAAGTTAGTGAGCCAAATGGAGTTGTTCTCCCACAAGAACCACTCGGCTGATCCTTCTTCAATATGCCCTTCACCAACATGCAGTGTTTCCTTGATTGAATTAGCTCTCACACCAATATTGCGTCTAGAGCCTTTGCATTGAGGGCTATCTGAAAACGGCTGTGGCGCTGAAGTTGCCAGTGAATGTGGAGTTGGTGGCATGTGAAACCCGCATGTGGAGCTTTTGTTTATGTGATGCTCTCACCAGGTTCATTCCTAGATAATGCACTCAAAGGGCACTAAGCATAGAGTGTGAAAACTGAGTTTGCTTGAGAGCTGCTTGGAAGCCTGATGGTGTGTGAAGTTAGTGAGCCAAATGGAGTTGTTCTCCCACAAGAACCACTCGGCTGATCCTTCTTCAATATGCCCTTCACCAACATGCAGTGTTTCCTTGATTGAATTAGCTCTCACACCAATATTTGTGTCTAGAGCCTTTGCATTGAGGGCTATCTGAAAACGGCTGTGGCGCTGAAGTTGCCTGAGAATGTGGAGTTGGTGGCATGTGAAACCCGCATGTGGAGCATTCGTTTGTGTGGGATGCTACACCAAGCTTCCTTTCAGTCCTAGGCACTCAAAGGGCACTAAGCATAGAGTGTGAAAACTGAGTTTCCTTGAGAGCTGCTGGAAGCCTGATGGTGTGTGAAGTTAGCCCAAATGGAGTTGTTTCTCCCACAAGAACCACTCGGCTGATCCTTCTTCAATATGCCCTTCACCAACATGCAGTGTTTCCTTGATTGAATTAGCTCTCACACCAATATTTGTGTCTAGAGCCTTTGCATTGAGGGCTATCTGAAAACGGCTGTGGCGCTGAAGTTGCACTGTGAATGTGTTGTTGGTGGCATGTGAAACCCGCATGTGGAGCATTCGTTTGTGTGGGATGCTCTACCAGGTTCATTCCGAGATAATGCCCTCAAAGGGGACTAAGCATAGAGTGTGAAAACTGAGTTTCCTTGAGAGCTGCTTGGAAGCCTGATGGGTGTGTGAAGTTAGTGAGCCAAATGGAGTTGTTCTCCCACAAGAACCACTCGGCTGATCCTTCTTCAATTTGCCCTTCACCAACAATGCAGTGTTTCCTTGATTGAATTAGCTCTCACACCAATATTTGCGTCTAGAGCCTTTGCATTGAGGGCTATCTGAAAACAGCTGTGGCGCTGAAGTTTCCTGAGAATGTGGAGTTCGGTAGCATGTGAAATCCGCATGTGGAGCATTCGTTTGTGTGGGATGCTCTACCAGGTTCATTCCTAGATAATGCCCTCAAAGGGCACTAAGCATAGAGTGTGAAAACTGAGTTTCCTTGAGAGCTGCTTGGAAGCCTGTATGGTCGTGTGAAGTTAGTGAGCCAAATGGAGTTGTTCTCCCACAAGAACCACTCGGCTGATCCTTCTTCAATATGCCCTTCACCAACATGCAGTGTTTCCTTGATTGAATTAGCTCTCACACCAATATTTGCGTCTAGAGCCTTTGCATTGAGGGCTATCTTGAAAACGGCTGGTGGCGCTGAAGATGCCTGAGAATGTGGAGTCTGGTGGCATGTGAAACCCGCATGTGGAGCATTCGTTTGTGTGGGATGCTCTACCAGGTTCATTCCTAGATAATGCCCCTCAAAGGGCACTAAGCATAGAGTGTGAAAACTGAGTTTCCTTGAGAGCTGCTTGGAAGCCTGATGGTGTGTGAAGTTAGTGAGCCAAATGGAGGTTGTTCTCCCACAAGAACCACTCGGCTGATCCTTCTTCAATATGCCCTTCACCAACATGCAGTGTTTCCTTGATTGAATTAGCTCTCACACCAATATTTGCGTCTAGAGCCTTTGCATTGAGGGCTATCTGAAAACGGCTGTGGCGCTGTAGTTGCCTGAGAATGTGGAAGTTGGTGGCATGTGAAACCCGCATGTGGAGCATTCGTTTGTGTGGGATGCTCACCAAGCTTCCTTTCAGTCCTAGGCACTCAAAGGGCACTAAGCATAGAGTGTGAAAACTGAGTTTCCTTGAGAGCTGCTTGGAAGCCTGATGGTGTGTGAAGTTAGCCAAATGGAGTTGTTCTCCCACAAGAACCACTCGGCTGATCCTTCTTCAATATGCCCTTCACCAACATGCAGTGTTTCCTTGATTGAATTAGCTCTCACACCAATATTTGTGTCTAGAGCCTTTGCATTGAGGGCTATCTGAAAACGGCTGTGGCGCTGAAGTTGCCTGTGAATGTGTTGTTGGTGGCATGTGAAACACGCATGTGGAGCATTCGTTTGTGTGGGATGCTCTACCAGGTTCATTCCGAGATAATGCCCTCAAAGGGCACTAAGCATAGTGTGTGGAAAACTGAGTTTCCTTGAGAGAGCTGCTTGGAAGCCTGATGGTGTGTGAAGTTAGTGAGCCAAAGGGAGTTGTTCTCCCACAAGAACCACTCGGCTGATCCTTCTTCAATATGCCCTTCACCAACATGCAGTGTTTCCTTGATTGAATTAGCTCTCACACCAATATTTGCGTCTAGAGCCTTTGCATTGAGGGCTATCTGATAACGGCTGTGGCGCTGAAGTTTCCTGAGAATGTGGAGTTGGTAGCATGTGAAACCCGGCATGTGGAGCATTCGTTTGTGTGGGATGCTCTACCAGGTTCATTCCTAGATAATGCCCTCAAAGGGCACCTAAGCATAGAGTGTGAAAACTGAGTTTCCTTGAGAGCTGCTTGGAAGCCTGATGGTGTGTGAAGTTAGTGAGCCAAATGGAGTTGTTCTCCCACAAGAACCACTCGGCCTGATCCTTCTTCAATATGCCCTTCACAACATGCAGTGTTTCCTTGATTGAATTAGCTCTCACACCAATATTTGCGTCTAGAGCCTTTGCATTGAGGGCTATCTGAAAAACGGCTGTGGCGCTGAAGTTGCCTAGAGAATGTGGAGTTGGTGGCCATGTGGAAACCCGCATGTGGAGCATTCGTTTGTGTGGGATGCTCACCAAGGTTCCTTTCAGTCCTAGGCACTCAAAGGGCACTAAGCATAGAGTGTGGAAAACTGAGTTTCCTTGAGAGCTGCTTGGAAGCCGGATGGGTGTGTGAAGTTAGTGAGCCAAATGGAGTTGTTCTCCCACAAGAACCACTCGGCTGATCCTTCTTCAATATGCCCTTCACCAACATGCAGTGTTTCCTTGATTCAATTAGCTCTCACACCAATATTTGCGTCTAGAGCCTTTGCATTGAGGGCTATCTGAAAACAGCTGTGGCGCCTGAAGTTTCCTGAGAATGTGGTGTTGGTGGCATGTGAAACCCGCATGTGGAGCATTCGTTTGTGTGGGATGCTCACCAAGCTTCATTTCAGTCCTAGGCACTCAAAGGGCACTAAGCATAGAGTGTGAAAACTGAGTTTCCTTGAGAGCTGCTTGGAAGCCTGATGGTGTGTGAAGTTAGTGAGCCAAATGGAGTTGTTCTCCCACAAGAACCACTCGGCTGATCCTTCTTCAATATGCCCTTCACCAACATGCAGTGTTTCCTTGATTGAATTAGCTCTCACACCAATATTTGCGTCTAGAGCCTTTGCATTGAGGGCTATCTGAAAACGGCTGTGGCGCTGAAGTTGCCTGTGAATGTGGAGTTGGTGGCATGTGAAACCCGCATGTGGAGCTTTTGTTTATGTGATGCTCTACCAGGTTCATTCCTAGATAATGCACTCAAAGGGCACTAAGCATAGAGTGTGAAAACTGAGTTTGCTTGAGAGCTGCTTGGAAGCCTGATGGTGTGTGAAGTTAGTGAGCCAAATGGAGTTGTTCTCCACAAGAACCACTCGGCTGATCCTTCTTCAATATGCCCTTCACCCAACATGCAGTGTTTCCTTGATTGAATTAGCTCTCACACCAATATTTGCGTCTAGAGCCTTTGCATTGAGGGCTATCTGAAAACGGCTGTGGCGCTGAAGTTGCCTGAGAATGTGGAGTTGGTGGCATGTGAAACCCGCATGTGGAGCATTCGTTTGTGTGGGATGCTCACCAAGCTTCCTTTCAGTCCTAGGCACTCAAAGGGCACTAAGCATAGAGTGTGAAAACTGAGTTTCCTTGAGAGCTGCTTGGAAGCCTGATGGGTGTGTGAAGTTAGCCAAATGGAGTTGTTCTCCCACAAGAACCACTCCGGCTGATCCTTCTCAATATGCCCTTCACCAACATGCAGTGTTTCCTTGATTGAATTAGCTCTCACACCAATATTTGTGTCTAGAGCCTTTGCTTTGAGGGCTATCTGAAAACGGCTGTGGCGCTGAAGTTGCCTGTGAATGTGTTGTTGGTGGCATGTGAAACCCGCATGTGGAGCATTCGTTTGTGTGGGATGCTCTACCAGGTTCATTCCGAGATAATGCCCTCAAAGGGGACTAAGCATAGAGTGTGAAAACTGAGTTTCCTTGAGAGCTGCTTGGAAGCCTGATGGTGTGTGAAGTTAGTGAGCCAAATGGAGTTGTTCTCCCACAAGAACCACTCGGCTGATCCTTCTTCAATATGCCCTTCACCAACATGCAGTGTTTCCTTGATTGAATTAGCTCTCACACCAATATTTGCGTCTAGAGCCTTTGCATTGAGGGCTATCTGAAAACAGCTGTGGCGCTGAAGTTTTCCTGAGAATGTGGAGTTGGTAGCATGTGAAATCCGCATGTGGAGCATTCGTTTGTGTGGGATGCTCTACCAGGTTCATTCCTAGATAATGCCCTCAAAGGGCACTAAGCATAGAGTGTGAAAACTGAGTTTCCTTGAGAGCTGCTTGGAAGCCTGATGGGTGTGTGAAGTTAGTGAGCCAAATGGAGTTGTTCTCCCACAAGAACCACTCGGCTGATCCCTTCTTCAATATGCCCTTCACCAACATGCAGTGTTTCCTTGATTGAATTAGCTCTCACACCAATATTTGCATTCTAGAGCCTTTGCATTGAGGGCTATCTGAAAACGGCTGTGGCGCTGAAGATGCCTGAGAATGTGGAGTTGGTGGCATGTGAAACCCGCATGTGGAGCAATTCGTTTGTGTGGGATGCTCTACCAGGTTCATTCCTAGATAATGCCCTCAAAGGGCACTAAGCATAGAGTGTGAAAACTGAGTTTCCTTGAGAGATGCTTGGAAGCCTGATGGTGTGTGAAGTTAGTGAGCCAAATGGAGTTGTTCTCCCACAAGTACCACTCGGCTGATCCTTCTTCAATATGCCCTTCACCAACATGCAGTGTTTCCTTGATTGAATTAGCTCTCACACCAATATTTGCGTCTAGAGCCTTTGCATTGAGGGCTATCTGAAAACGGCTGTGGCGCTGAAGTTGCCTGTGAATGTGGAGTTGGTGGCATGTGAAACCCGCATGTGGAGCATTCGTTTGTGTGGGATGCTCACCAAGCTTCATTTCAGTCCTAGGCAGTCAAAGGGCACTAAGCATAGAGTGTGAAAACTGAGTTTCCTTGAGAGCTGCTTGGAAGCCTGATGGTGTGTGAAGTTAGTGAGCCAAATGGAGTTGTTCTCCCACAAGAACCACTCGGCTGATCCTTCTTCAATATGCCCTTCACCAACATGCAGTGTTTCCTTGATTGAATTAGCTCTCACACCAATATTTGTGTCTAGCGCCTTTGCATTGAGGGCTATCTGAAAACGGCTGTGGCGCTGAAGATGCCTGAGAATGTGGAGTTGGTGGCATGTGAAACCCGCATGTGGAGCATTCGTTTGTGTGGGATGCTCACCAAGCTTCATTTCAGTCCTAGGCTCTCAAAGGGCACTAAGCATAGAGTGTGAAAACTGAGTTTCCTTGAGAGCTGCTTGGAAACCTGATGGTGTGTGAAGTTAGTGAGCCAAATGGAGTTGTTCTCCCACAAGAACCACTCGGCTGATCCTTCTTCAATATGCCCTTCACCAACATGCAGTGTTTCCTTGATTGAATTAGCTCTCACACCAATATTTGCGTCTAGAGCCTTTGCATTGAGGGCTATCTGAAAACGGCTGTGGCGCTGAAGTTGCCTGAGAATGTGGAGTTGGTGGCATGTGAAACCCGCATGTGGAGCATTCGTTTGTGTGGGATGCTCTACCATGTTCATTCCTAGATAATGCACTCAAAGGGCACTAAGCATAGAGTGTGAAAACTGAGTTTCCTTGAGAGCTGCTTGGAAGCCTGATGGTGTGTGAAGTTAGTGAGCCAAATGGAGTTGTTCTCCCACAAGAACCACTCGGCTGATCCTTCTTCAATATGCCCTTCACCAACATGCAGTGTTTCCTTGATTGAATTAGCTCTCACACCAATATTTGCGTCTAGAGCCTTTGCATTGAGGGCTATCTGAAAACGGCTGTGGCGCTGAAGTTGCCTGTGAATGTGGAGTTGGTGGCATGTGAAACCCGCATGTGGAGCTTTTGTTTATGTGATGCTCTACCAGGTTCATTCCTAGATAATGCACTCAAAGGGCACTAAGCATAGAGTGTGAAAACTGAGTTTGCTTGAGAGCTGCTTGGAAGCCTGATGGTGTGTGAAGTTAGTGAGCCAAATGGAGTTGTTCTCCCACAAGAACCACTCGGCTGATCCTTCTTCAATATGCCCTTCACCAACATGCAGTGTTTCCTTGATTGAATTAGCTCTCACACCAATATTTGCGTCTAGAGCCTTTGCATTGAGGGCTATCTGAAAACGGCTGTGGCGCTGAAGTTGCCTGAGAATGTGGAGTTGGTGGCATGTGAAACCCGCATGTGGAGCATTCGTTTCTGTGGGATGCTCACCAAGCTTCCTTTCAGTCCTAGGCACTCAAAGGGCACTAAGCATAGAGTGTGAAACCTGAGTTTCCCTTGAGAGCTGCTTGGAAGCCTGATGGTGTGTGAAGTTAGCCAAATGGAGTTGTTCTCCCACAAGAACCACTCGGCTGATCCTTCTTCAATATGCCCTTCACCAACATGCAGTGTTTCCTTGATTGAATTAGCTCTCACACCAATATTTGTGTCTAGAGCCTTTGCTTTGAGGGCTATCTGAAAACGGCTGTGGCGCTGAAGTTGCCTGTGAATGTGTTGTTGGTGGCATGTGAAACCCGCATGTGGAGCATTCGTTTGTGTGGGATGCTCTACCAGGTTCATTCCGAGATAATGCCCTCAAAGGGGACTAAGCATAGAGTGTGAAAACTGAGTTTCCTTGAGAGCTGCTTGGAAGCCTGATGGTGTGTGAAGTTAGTGAGCCAAATGGAGTTGTTCTCCCACAAGAACCACTCGGCTGATCCTTCTTCAATATGCCCTTCACCAACATGCAGTGTTTCCTTGATTGAATTAGCTCTCACACCAATATTTGCGTCTAGAGCCTTTGCATTGAGGGCTATCTGAAAACAGCTGTGGCGCTGAAGTTTCCTGAGAACTGTGGAGTTGGTAGCATGTGAAATCCGCATGTGGAGCATTCGTTTGTGTGGGATGCTCTACCAGGTTCATTCCTAGATAATGCCCTCAAAGGGCACTAAGCATAGAGTGTGAAAACTGAGTTTCCTTGAGAGCTGCTTGGAAGCCTGATGGTGTGTGAAGTTAGTGAGCCAAATGGAGTTGTTCTCCCACAAGAACCACTCGGCTGATCCTTCTTCAATATGCCCTTCACCAACATGCAGTGTTTCCTTGATTGAATTAGCTCTCACACCAATATTTGCATCTAGAGCCTTTGCATTGAGGGCTATCTGAAAACGGCTGTGGCGCTGAAGATGCCTGAGAATGTGGAGTTGGTGGCATGTGAAACCCGCATGTGGAGCATTCGTTTGTGTGGGATGCTCTACCAGGTTCATTCCTAGATAATGCCCTCAAAGGGCACTAAGCATAGAGTGTGAAAACTGAGTTTCCTTGAGAGATGCTTGGAAGCCTGATGGTGTGTGAAGTTAGTGAGCCAAATGGAGTTGTTCTCCCACAAGTACCACTCGGCTGATCCTTCTTCAATATGCCCTTCACCAACATGCAGTGTTTCCTTGATTGAATTAGCTCTCACACCAATATTTGCGTCTAGAGCCTTTGCATTGAGGGCTATCTGAAAACGGCTGTGGCGCTGAAGTTGCCTGTGAATGTGGAGTTGGTGGCATGTGAAACCCGCATGTGGAGCATTCGTTTGTGTGGGATGCTCACCAAGCTTCATTTCAGTCCTAGGCAGTCAAAGGGCACTAAGCATAGAGTGTGAAAACTGAGTTTCCTTGAGAGCTGCTTGGAAGCCTGATGGTGTGTGAAGTTAGTGAGCCAAATGGAGTTGTTCTCCCACAAGAACCACTCGGCTGATCCTTCTTCAATATGCCCTTCACCAACATGCAGTGTTTCCTTGATTGAATTAGCTCTCACACCAATATTTGTGTCTAGCGCCTTTGCATTGAGGGCTATCTGAAAACGGCTGTGGCGCTGAAGATGCCTGAGAATGTGGAGTTGGTGGCATGTGAAACCCGCATGTGGAGCATTCGTTTGTGTGGGATGCTCACCAAGCTTCATTTCAGTCCTAGGCTCTCAAAGGGCACTAAGCATAGAGTGTGAAAACTGAGTTTCCTTGAGAGCTGCTTGGAAACCTGATGGTGTGTGAAGTTAGTGAGCCAAATGGAGTTGTTCTCCCACAAGAACCACTCGGCTGATCCTTCTTCAATATGCCCTTCACCAACATGCAGTGTTTCCTTGATTGAATTAGCTCTCACACCAATATTTGCGTCTAGAGCCTTTGCATTGAGGGCTATCTGAAAACGGCTGTGGCGCTGAAGTTGCCTGAGAATGTGGAGTTGGTGGCATGTGAAACCCGCATGTGGAGCATTCGTTTGTGTGGGATGCTCTACCAGGTTCATTCCTAGATAATGCACTCAAAGGGCACTAAGCATAGAGTGTGAAAACTGAGTTTCCTTGAGAGCTGCTTGGAAGCCTGATGGTGTGTGAAGTTAGTGAGCCAAATGGAGTTGTTCTCCCACAAGAACCACTCGGCTGATCCTTCTTCAATATGCCCTTCACCAACATGCAGTGTTTCCTTGATTGAATTAGCTCTCACACCAATATTTGCGTCTAGAGCCTTTGCATTGAGGGCTATCTGAAAACGGCTGTGGCGCTGAAGTTGCCTGTGAATGTGGAGTTGGTGGCATGTGAAACCCGCATGTGGAGCATTCGTTTGTGTGGGATGCTCTACCAGGTTCATTCCTAGATAATGCACTCAAAGGGCACTAAACATAGAGTGTGAAAACTGAGTTTCCTTGAGAGCTGCTTGGAAGCCTGATGGTGTGTGAAGTTAGTGAGCCAAATGGAGTTGTTCTCCCACAAGAACCACTCGGCTGATCCTTCTTCAATATGCCCTTCACCAACATGCAGTGTTTCCTTGATTGAATTAGCTCTCACACCAATATTTGCATCTAGAGCCTTTGCATTGAGGGCTATCTGAAAACGGCTGTGGCGCTGAAGTTGCCTGTGAATGTGGAGTTGGTGGCATGTGAAACCCGCATGTGGAGCATTCGTTTGTGTGGGATGCTCACCAAGCTTCATTTCAGTCCTAGGCACTCAAAGGGCACTAAGCATAGAGTGTGAAAACTGAGTTTCCTTGAGAGCTGCTTGGAAGCCTGATGGTGTGTGAAGTTAGTGAGCCAAATGGAGTTGTTCTCCCACAAGAACCACTCGGCTGATCCTTCTTCAATATGCCCTTCACCAACATGCAGTGTTTCCTTGATTGAATTAGCTCTCACACCAATATTTGCGTCTAGCGCCTTTGCATTGAGGGCTATCTGAAAACGGCTGTGGCGCTGAAGTTGCCTGAGAATGTGGAGTTGGTGGCATGTGAAACCCGCATGTGGAGCATTCGTTTGTGTGGGATGCTCTACCAGGTTCATTCCTAGATAATGCCCTCAAAGGGCACTAAGCATAGAGTGTGAAAACTGAGTTTCCTTGAGAGCTGCTTGGAAGCCTGATGGTGTGTGAAGTTAGTGAGCCAAATGGAGTTGTTCTCCCACAAGAACCACTCCGCTGATCCTTCTTCAATATGCCCTTCACCAACATGCAGTGTTTCCTTGATTGAATTAGCTCTCACACCAATATTTGTGTCTAGAGCCTTTGCATTGAGGGCTATCTGAAAACGGCTGTGGCGCTGAAGTTGCCTGTGAATGTGGAGTTGGTGGCATGTGAAACCCGCATGTGGAGCATTCGTTTGTGTGATTCTTGACCAGGTTAATTCCGAGATAATTCCCGCAAAGGGCACTAAGCATAGAGTGTGAAAACTGAGTTTCCTTGAGAGCTGCTTGGAAGCCTGATGGTGTGTGAAGTTAGTGAGCCAAATGGAGTTGTTCTCCCACAAGTACCACTCGGCTGATCCTTCTTCAATATGCCCTTCACCAACATGCAGTGTTTCCTTGATTGAATTAGCTTGATTGAATTAGCTCTCACACCAATATTTGCGTCTAGAGCCTTTGCATTGAGGGCTATCTGAAAACGGCTGTGGCGTTGAAGTTGCCTGTGAATGTGGAGTTGGTGGCATGTGAAACCCGCATGTGGAGCATTGGTTTGTGTGGGATGCTCACCAAGCTTCATTTCAGTCCTAGGCTCTCAAAGGGCACTAAGCATAGAGTGTGAAAACTGAGTTTCCTTGAGAGCTGCTTGGAAACCTGATGGTGTGTGAAGTTAGTGAGCCAAATGGAGTTGTTCTCCCACAAGAACCACTCGGCTGATCCTTCTTCAATATGCCCTTCACCAACATGCAGTGTTTCCTTGATTGAATTAGCTCTCACACCAATATTTGCGTCTAGAGCCTTTGCATTGAGGGCTATCTGAAAACGGCTGTGGCGCTGAAGTTGCCTGAGAATGTGGAGTTGGTGGCATGTGAAACCCGCATGTGGAGCATTCGTTTGTGTGGGATGCTCTACCAGGTTCATTCCTAGATAATGCACTCAAAGGGCACTAAGCATAGAGTGTGAAAACTGAGTTTCCTTGAGAGCTGCTTGGAAGCCTGATGGTGTGTGAAGTTAGTGAGCCCAATGGAGTTGTTCTCGCACAAGAACCACTCGGCTGATCCTTCTTCAATATGCCCTTCAGCAACATGCAGTGTTTCCTTGATTGAATTAGCTCTCACACCAATATTTGCGTCTAGAGCCTTTGCATTGAGGGCTATCTGAAAACGGCTGTGGCGCTGAAGTTGCCTGTGAATGTGGAGTTGGTGGCATGTGAAACCCGCATGTGGAGCATTGGTTTGTGTGGGATGCTCACCAAGCTTCATTTCAGTCCTAGGCACTCAAAGGGCACTAAGCATAGAGTGTGAAAACTGAGTTTCCTTGAGAGCTGCTTGGAAGCCTGATGGTGTGTGAAGTTAGTGAGCCAAATGGAGTTGTTCTCCCACAAGAACCACTCGGCTGATCCTTCTTCAATATGCCCTTCACCAACATGCAGTGTTTCCTTGATTGAATTAGCTCTCACACCAATATTTGCGTCTAGCGCCTTTGCATTGAGGGCTATCTGAAAACGGCTGTGGCGCTGAAGTTGCCTGAGAATGTGGAGTTGGTGGCATGTGAAACCCGCATGTGGAGCATTCGTTTGTGTGGGATGCTCTACCAGGTTCATTCCTAGATAATGCCCTCAAAGGGCACTAAGCATAGAGTGTGAAAACTGAGTTTCCTTGAGAGCTGCTTGGAAGCCTGATGGTGTGTGAAGTTAGTGAGCCAAATGGAGTTGTTCTCCCACAAGAACCACTCGGCTGATCCTTCTTCAATATGCCCTTCACCAACATGCAGTGTTTCCTTGATTGAATTAGCTCTCACAACAATATTTGTGTCTAGAGCCTTTGCATTGAGGGCTATCTGAAAACGGCTGTGGCGCTGAAGTTGCCTGTGAATGTGGAGTTGGTGGCATGTGAAACCCGCATGTGGAGCATTGGTTTGTGTGATGCTTGACCAGGTTCATTCCTAGATAATGCACTCAAAGGGCACTAAGCATAGAGTGTGAAAACTGAGTTTCCTTGAGAGCTGCTTGGAAGCCTGATGGTGTGTGAAGTTAGTGAGCCAAATGGAGTTGTTCTCCCACAAGTACCACTCGGCTGATCCTTCTTCAATATGCCCTTCACCAACATGCAGTGTTTCCTTGATTGAATTAGCTCTCACACCAATATTTGCGTCTAGAGCCTTTGCATTGAGGGCTATCTGAAAACGGCTGTGGCGCTGAAGTTGCCTGTGAATGTGGAGTTGGTGGCATGTGAAACCCGCATGTGGAGCATTCGTTTGTGTGGGATGCTCACCAAGCTTCATTTCAGTCCTAGGCAGTCAAAGGGCACTAAGCATAGAGTGTGAAAACTGAGTTTCCTTGAGAGCTGCTTGGAAGCCTGATGGTGTGTGAAGTTAGTGAGCCAAATGGAGTTGTTCTCCCACAAGAACCACTCGGCTGATCCTTCTTCAATATGCCCTTCACCAACATGCAGTGTTTCCTTGATTGAATTAGCTCTCACACCAATATTTGTGTCTAGAGCCTTTGCATTGAGGGCTATCTGAAAACGGCTGTGGCGCTGAAGATGCCTGAGAATGTGGAGTTGGTGGCATGTGAAACCCGCATGGGGAGCTTTTGTTTATGTGATGCTCTACCAGGTTCATTCCTAGATAATGCCCTCAAAGGGCACTAAGCATAGAGTGTGAAAACTGAGTTTCCTTGAGAGCTGCTTGGAGCCTGATGGTGTGTGAAGTTAGTGAGCCAAATGGAGTTGTTCTCGCACAAGAACCACTCGGCTGATCCTTCTTCAATATGCCCTTCACCAACATGCAGTGTTTCCTTGATTGAATTAGCTCTCACACCAATATTTGCGTCTAGCGCCTTTGCATTGAGGGCTATCTGAAAACGGCTGTGGCGCTGAAGTTGCCTGAGAATGTGGAGTTGGTGGCATGTGAAACCCGCATGTGGAGCATTCGTTTGTGTGGGATGCTCACCAAGCTTCCTTTCAGTCCTAGGCCCTCAAAGGGCACTAAGCATAGAGTGTGAAAACTGAGTTTCCTTGAGAGCTGCTTGGAAGCCTGATGGTGTGTGAAGTTAGTGAGCCAAATGGAGTTGTTCTCCCACAAGAACCACTCGGCTGATCCTTCTTCAATATGCCCTTCACCAACATGCAGTGTTTCCTTGATTGAATTAGCTCTCACACCAATATTTGCGTCTAGCGCCTTTGCATTGAGGGCTATCTGAAAAGGGCTGTGGCGCTGAAGTTGCCTGAGAATGTGGAGTTGGTGGCATGTGAAACCCGCATGTGGAGCATTCGTTTGTGTGGGATGCTCACCAAGCTTCATTTCAGTCTAGGCACTCAAAGGGCACTAAGCATAGAGTGTGAAAACTGAGTTTCCTTGAGAGATGCTTGGAAGCCTGATGGTGTGTGAAGTTAGTGAGCCAAATGGAGTTGTTCTCCCACAAGAACCACTCGGCTGATCCTTCTTCAATATGCCCTTCACCAACATGCAGTGTTTCCTTGATTGAATTAGCTCTCACACCAATATTTGCGTCTAGAGCCTTTGCATTGAGGGCTATCTGAAAACGGCTGTGGCGCTGAAGTTGCCTGTGAATGTGGAGTTGGTGGCATGTGAAACCCGCATGTGGAGCTTTTGTTTATGTGATGCTCTACCAGGTTCATTCCTAGATAATGCACTCAAAGGGCACTAAGCATAGAGTGTGAAAACTGAGTTTGCTTGAGAGCTGCTTGGAAGCCTGATGGTGTGTGAAGTTAGTGAGCCAAATGGAGTTGTTCTCCCACAAGAACCACTCGGCTGATCCTTCTTCAATATGCCCTTCACCAACATGCAGTGTTTCCTTGATTGAATTAGCTCTCACACCAATATTTGCGTCTAGAGCCTTTGCATTGAGGGCTATCTGAAAACGGCTGTGGCGCTGAAGTTGCCTGAGAATGTGGAGTTGGTGGCATGTGAAACCCGCATGTGGAGCATTCGTTTGTGTGGGATGCTCACCAAGCTTCCTTTCAGTCCTAGGCACTCAAATGGGCACTAAGCATAGAGTGTGAAAACTGAGTTTCCTTGAGAGCTGCTTGGAAGCCTGATGGTGTGTGAAGTTAGCCAAATGGAGTTGTTCTCCCACAAGAACCACTCGGCTGATCCTTCTTCAATATGCCCTTCACCAACATGCAGTGTTTCCTTGATTGAATTAGCTCTCACACCAATATTTGTGTCTAGAGCCTTTGCATTGAGGGCTATCTGAAAACGGCTGTGGCGCTGAAGTTGCCTGTGAATGTGTTGTTGGTGGCATGTGAAACCCGCATGTGGAGCATTCGTTTGTGTGGGATGCTCTACCAGGTTCATTCCGAGATAATGCCCTCAAAGGGGACTAAGCATAGAGTGTGAAAACTGAGTTTCCTTGAGAGCTGCTTGGAATCCTGATGGTGTGTGAAGTTAGTGAGCCAAATGGAGTTGTTCTCCCACAAGAACCACTCGGCTGATCCTTCTTCAATTTGCCCTTCACCAACATGCAGTGTTTCCTTGATTGAATTAGCTCTCACACCAATATTTGCGTCTAGAGCCTTTGCATTGAGGGCTATCTGAAAACAGCTGTGGCGCTGAAGTTTCCTGAGAATGTGGAGTTGGTAGCATGTGAAATCCGCATGTGGAGCATTCGTTTGTGTGGGATGCTCTACCAGGTTCATTCCTAGATAATGCCCTCAAAGGGCACTAAGCATAGAGTGTGAAAACTGAGTTTCCTTGAGAGCTGCTTGGAAGCCTGATGGTGTGTGAAGTTAGTGAGCCAAATGGAGTTGTTCTCCCACAAGAACCACTCGGCTGATCCTTCTTCAATATGCCCTTCACCAACATGCAGTGTTTCCTTGATTGAATTAGCTCTCACACCAATATTTGCGTCTAGAGCCTTTGCATTGAGGGCTATCTGAAAACGGCTGTGGCGCTGAAGATGCCTGAGAATGTGGAGTTGGTGGCATGTGAAACCCGCATGTGGAGCATTCGTTTGTGTGGGATGCTCTACCAGGTTCATTCCTAGATAATGCCCTCAAAGGGCACTAAGCATAGAGTGTGAAAACTGAGTTTCCTTGAGAGCTGCTTGGAAGCCTGATGGTGTGTGAAGTTAGTGAGCCAAATGGAGTTGTTCTCCCACAAGAACCACTCGGCTGATCCTTCTTCAATATGCCCTTCACCAACATGCAGTGTTTCCTTGATTGAATTAGCTCTCACACCAATATTTGCGTCTAGAGCCTTTGCATTGAGGGCTATCTGAAAACGGCTGTGGCGCTGTAGTTGCCTGAGAATGTGGAGTTGGTGGCATGTGAAACCCGCATGTGGAGCATTCGTTTGTGTGGGATGCTCACCAAGCTTCCTTTCAGTCCTAGGCACTCAAAGGGCACTAAGCATAGAGTGTGAAAACTGAGTTTCCTTGAGAGCTGCTTGGAAGCCTGATCGTGTGTGAAGTTAGCCAAATGGAGTTGTTCTCCCACAAGAACCACTCGGCTGATCCTTCTTCAATATGCCCTTCACCAACATGCAGTGTTTCCTTGATTGAATTAGCTCTCACACCAATATTTGTGTCTAGAGCCTTTGCATTGAGGGCTATCTGAAAACGGCTGTGGCGCTGAAGTTGCCTGTGAATGTGTTGTTGGAGGCATGTGAAACACGCATGTGGAGCATTCGTTTGTGTGGGATGCTCTACCAGGTTCATTCCGAGATAATGCCCTCAAAGGGCACTAAGCATAGAGTGTGAAAACTGAGTTTCCTTGAGAGCTGCTTGGAAGCCTGATGGTGTGTGAAGTTAGTGAGCCAAATGGAGTTGTTCTCCCACAAGAACCACTCGGCTGATCCTTCTTCAATATGCCCTTCACCAACATGCAGTGTTTCCTTGATTGAATTAGCTCTCACACCAATATTTGCGTCTAGAGCCTTTGCATTGAGGGCTATCTGAAAACGGCTGTGGCGCTGAAGTTGCCTGTGAATGTGGAGTTGGTGGCATGTGAAACCCGCATGTGGAGCTTTTGTTTATGTGATGCTCTACCAGGTTCATTCCTAGATAATGCACTCAAAGGGCACTAAGCATAGAGTGTGAAAACTGAGTTTGCTTGAGAGCTGCTTGGAAGCCTGATGGTGTGTGAAGTTAGTGAGCCAAATGGAGTTGTTCTCCCACAAGAACCACTCGGCTGATCCTTCTTCAATATGCCCTTCACCAACATGCAGTGTTTCCTTGATTGAATTAGCTCTCACACCAATATTTGCGTCTAGAGCCTTTGCATTGAGGGCTATCTGAAAACGGCTGTGGCGCTGAAGTTGCCTGAGAATGTGGAGTTGGTGGCATGTGAAACCCGCATGTGGAGCATTCGTTTGTGTGGGATGCTCACCAAGCTTCCTTTCAGTCCTAGGCACTCAAAGGGCACTAAGCATAGAGTGTGAAAACTGAGTTTCCTTGAGAGCTGCTTGGAAGCCTGATGGTGTGTGAAGTTAGCCAAATGGAGTTGTTCTCCCACAAGAACAACTCGGCTGATCCTTCTTCAATATGCCCTTCACCAACATGCAGTGTTTCCTTGATTGAATTAGCTCTCACACCAATATTTGTGTCTAGAGCCTTTGCTTTGAGGGCTATCTGAAAACGGCTGTGGCGCTGAAGTTGCCTGTGAATGTGTTGTTGGTGGCATGTGAAACCCGCATGTGGAGCATTCGTTTGTGTGGGATGCTCTACCAGGTTCATTCCGAGATAATGCCCTCAAAGGGCACTAAGCATAGAGTGTGAAAACTGAGTTTCCTTGAGAGCTGCTTGGAAGCCTGATGGTGTGTGAAGTTAGTGAGCCAAATGGAGTTGTTCTCCCACAAGAACCACTCGGCTGATCCTTCTTCAATATGCCCTTCACCAACATGCAGTGTTTCCTTGATTGAATTAGCTCTCACACCAATATTTGCGTCGAGAGCCTTTGCATTGAGGGCTATCTGAAAACAGCTGTGGCGCTGAAGTTTCCTGAGAATGTGGAGTTGGTAGCATGTGAAATCCGCATGTGGAGCATTCGTTTGTGTGGGATGCTCTACCAGGTTCATTCCTAGATAATGCCCTCAAAGGGCACTAAGCATAGAGTGTGAAAACTGAGTTTCCTTGAGAGCTGCTTGGAAGCCTGATGGTGTGTGAAGTTAGTGAGCCAAATGGAGTTGTTCTCCCACAAGAACCACTCGGCTGATCCTTCTTCAATATGCCCTTCACCAACATGCAGTGTTTCCTTGATTGAATTAGCTCTCACACCAATATTTGCATCTAGAGCCTTTGCATTGAGGGCTATCTGAAAACGGCTGTGGCGCTGAAGATGCCTGAGAATGTGGAGTTGGTGGCATGTGAAACCCGCATGTGGAGCATTCGTTTGTGTGGGATGCTCTACCAGGTTCATTCCTAGATAATGCCCTCAAAGGGCACTAAGCATAGAGTGTGAAAACTGAGTTTCCTTGAGAGATGCTTGGAAGCCTGATGGTGTGTGAAGTTAGTGAGCCAAATGGAGTTGTTCTCCCACAAGAACCACTCGGCTGATCCTTCTTCAATATGCCCTTCACCAACATGCAGTGTTTCCTTGATTGAATTAGCTCTCACACCAATATTTGCGTCTAGAGCCTTTGCATTGAGGGCTATCTGAAAACGGCTGTGGCGCTGTAGTTGCCTGAGAATGTGGAGTTGGTGGCATGTGAAACCCGCATGTGGAGCATTCGTTTGTGTGGGATGCTCACCAAGCTTCCTTTCAGTCCTAGGCACTCAAAGGGCACTAAGCATAGAGTGTGAAAACTGAGTTTCCTTGAGAGCTGCTTGGAAGCCTGATCGTGTGTGAAGTTAGCCAAATGGAGTTGTTCTCCCACAAGAACCACTCGGCTGATCCTTCTTCAATATGCCCTTCACCAACATGCAGTGTTTCCTTGATTGAATTAGCTCTCACACCAATATTTGTGTCTAGAGCCTTTGCATTGAGGGCTATCTGAAAACGGCTGTGGCGCTGAAGTTGCCTGTGAATGTGTTGTTGGTGGCATGTGAAACCCGCATGTGGAGCATTCGTTTGTGTGGGATGCTCTACCAGGTTCATTCCGAGATAATGCCCTCAAAGGGCACTAAGCATAGAGTGTGAAAACTGAGTTTCCTTGAGAGCTGCTTGGAAGCCTGATGGTGTGTGAAGTTAGTGAGCCAAATGGAGTTGTTCTCCCACAAGAACCACTCGGCTGATCCTTCTTCAATATGCCCTTCACCAACATGCAGTGTTTCCTTGATTGAATTAGCTCTCACACCAATATTTGCGTCTAGAGCCTTTGCATTGAGGGCTATCTGAAAACGGCTGTGGCGCTGAAGTTTCCTGAGAATGTGGAGTTGGTAGCATGTGAAACCCGCATGTGGAGCATTCGTTTGTGTGGGATGCTCTACCAGGTTCATTCCTAGATAATGCCCTCAAAGGGCACTAAGCATAGAGTGTGAAAACTGAGTTTCCTTGAGAGCTGCTTGGAAGCCTGATGGTGTGTGAAGTTAGTGAGCCAAATGGAGTTGTTCTCGCACAAGAACCACTCGGCTGATCCTTCTTCAATATGCCCTTCACCAACATGCAGTGTTTCCTTGATTGAATTAGCTCTCACACCAATATTTGCGTCTAGAGCCTTTGCATTGAGGGCTATCTGAAAACGGCTGTGGCGCTGAAGTTGCCTGAGAATGTGGAGTTGGTGGCATGTGAAACCCGCATGTGGAGCATTCGTTTGTGTGGGATGCTCACCAAGGTTCCTTTCAGTCCTAGGCACTCAAAGGGCACTAAGCATAGAGTGTGAAAACTGAGTTTCCTTGAGAGCTGCTTGGAAGCCTGATGGTGTGTGAAGTTAGTGAGCCAAATGGAGTTGTTCTCCCACAAGAACCACTCGGCTGATCCTTCTTCAATATGCCCTTCACCAACATGCAGTGTTTCCTTGATTGAGTTAGCTCTCACACAAATATTTGCGTCTAGAGCCTTTGCATTGAGGGCTATCTGAAAACGGCTGTGGCGCTGAAGTTTCCTGAGAATGTGGTGTTGGTGGCATGTGAAACCCGCATGTGGAGCATTCGTTTGTGTGGGATGCTCACCAAGCTTCCTTTCAGTCCTAGGCACTCAAAGGGCACTAAGCATAGAGTGTGAAAACTGAGTTTCCTTGAGAGCTGCTTGGAAGCCTGATGGTGTGTGAAGTTAGTGAGCCAAATGGAGTTGTTCTCCCACAAGAACCACTCGGCTGATCCTTCTTCAATATGCCCTTCACCAACATGCAGTGTTTCCTTGATTGAATTAGCTCTCACACCAATATTTGCGACTAGCGCCTTTACATTGAGGGCTATCTGAAAACGGCTGTGGCGCTGAAGTTGCCTGAGAATGTGGAGTTGGTGGCATGTGAAACCCGCATGTGGAGCATTCGTTTGTGTGGGATGCTCTACCAGGTTCATTCCGAGATAATGCCCTCAAACAGCACTAAGCATAGAGTGTGAAAACTGAGTTTCCTTGAGAGCTGCTTGGAAGCCTGATGGTGTGTGAAGTTAGTGAGCCAAATGGAGTTGTTCTCCCACAAGTACCACTCGGCTGATCCTTCTTCAATATGCCCTTCACCAACATGCAGTGTTTCCTTGATTGAATTAGCTCTCACACCAATATTTGCGTCTAGAGCCTTTGCATTGAGGGCTATCTGAAAACGGCTGTGGCGCTGAAGTTGCCTGAGAATGTGGAGTTGGTGGCATGTGAAACCCGCATGTGGAGCATTCGTTTGTGTGGGATGCTCTACCAGGTCATTCCTAGATAATGCCCTCAAAGGGCACTAAGCATAGAGTGTGAAAACTGAGTTTCCTTGAGAGCTGCTTGGAAGCCTGATGGTGTGTGAAGTTAGTGAGCCAAATGGAGTTGTTCTCCCACAAGTACCACTCGGCTGATCCTTCTTCAATATGCCCTTCACCAACATGCAGTGTTTCCTTGATTGAATTAGCTCTCACACCAATATTTGCGTCTAGAGCCTTTGCATTGAGGGCTATCTGAAAACGGCTGTGGCGGTGAAGTTGCCTGTGAATGTGGAGTTGGTGGCATGTGAAACCCGCATGTGGAGCATTCGTTTGTGTGATGCTTGACCAGGTTCATTCCTAGATAATGCACTCAAAGGGCACTAAGCATAGAGTGTGAAAACTGAGTTTCCTTGAGAGCTGCTTGGAAGCCTGATGGTGTGTGAAGTTAGTGAGCCAAATGGAGTTGTTCTCCCACAAGAACCACTCGGCTGATCCTTCTTCAATATGCCCTTCACCAACATGCAGTGTTTCCTTGATTGAATTAGCTCTCACACAAATATTTGTGTCTAGAGCCTTTGCATTGAGGGCTATCTGAAAACGGCTGTGGCGCTGAAGTTGCCTGAGAATGTGGAGTTGGTGGCATGTGAAACCCGCATGTGGAGCATTCGTTTGTGTGGGATGCTCTACCAGGTTCATTCCGAGATAATGCCCTCAAACAGCACTAAGCATAGAGTGTGAAAACTGAGTTTCCTTGAGAGCTGCTTGGAAGCCTGATGGTGTGTGAAGTTAGTGAGCCAAATGGAGTTGTTCTCCCACAAGAACCACTCCGCTGATCCTTCTTCAATATGCCCTTCACCAACATGCAGTGTTTCCTTGATTGAATTAGCTCTCACACCAATATTTGCGTCTAGAGCCTTTGCATTGAGGGCTATCTGAAAACGGCTGTGGCGCTGAAGTTGCCTGAGAATGTGGAGTTGGTGGCATGTGAAACCCGCATGTGGAGCATTCGTTTGTGTGGGATGCTCTACCAGGTTCATTCCTAGATAATGCCCTCAAAGGGCACTAAGCATAGAGTGTGAAAACTGAGTTTCCTTGAGAGCTGCTTGGAAGCCTGATGGTGTGTGAAGTTAGTGAGCCAAATGGAGTTGTTCTCCCACAAGAACCACTCGGCTGATCCTTCTTCAATATGCCCTTTACTAACATGCAGTGTTTCCTTGATTGAATTAGCTCTCACACCAATATTTGCGTCTAGAGCCTTGGCATTGAGGGCTATCTGAAAATGGCTGTGGCGGTGAAGTTGCCTGAGAATGTGGAGTTGGTGGCATGTGAAACCCGCATGTGGAGCATTCGTTTGTGTGGGATGCTCTACCAGGTTCATTCCTAGATAATGCCCTCAAAGGGCACTAAGCATAGAGTGTGAAAACTGAGTTTCCTTGAGAGCTGCTTGGAAGCCTGATGGTGTGTGACGTTAGTGAGCCAAATGGAGTTGTTCTCCCACAAGAACCACTCGGCTGATCCTTCTTCAATATGCCCTTCACCAACATGCAGTGTTTCCTTGATTGAATTAGCTCTCACACCAATATTTGCGTCTAGAGCCTTTGCATTGAGGGCTATCTGAAAACGGCTGTGGCGCTGAAGTTGCCTGTGAATGTGGAGTTGGTGGCATGTGAAACCCGCATGTGGAGCATTCGTTTGTGTGGGATGCTCACCAAGCTTCATTTCAGTCCTAGGCACTCAAATGGCACTAAGCATAGAGTGTGAAAACTGAGTTTCCTTGAGAGCTGCTTGGAAGCCTGATGGTGTGTGAAGTTAGTGAGCCAAATGGAGTTGTTCTCCCACAAGTACCACTCGGCTGATCCTTCTTCAATATGCCCTTCACCAACATGCAGTGTTTCCTTGATTGAATTAGCTCTCACACCAATATTTGCGTCTAGAGCCTTTGCATTGAGGGCTATCTGAAAACGGCTGTGGCGCTGAAGTTGCCTGTGAATGTGGAGTTGGTGGCATGTGAAACCCGCATGTGGAGCATTCGTTTGTGTGATGCTTGACCAGGTTCATTCCTAGATAATGCACTCAAAGGGCACTAAGCATAGAGTGTGAAAACTGAGTTTCCTTGAGAGCTGCTTGGAAGCCTGATGGTGTGTGAAGTTAGTGAGCCAAATGGAGTTGTTCTCCCACAAGAACCACTTGGCTGATTCTTCTTCAATATGCCCTTCACCAACATGCAGTGTTTCCTTGATTGAATTAGCTCTCACACCAATATTTGCGTCTAGAGCCTTTGCATTGAGGGCTATCTGAAAACGGCTGTGGCGCTGATGTTGCCTGTGAATGTGGAGTTGGTGGCATGTGAAACCCGCATGTGGAGCATTCGTTTGTGTGGGATGCTCACCAAGCTTCCTTTCAGTCCTAGGCACTCAAAGGGCACTAAGCATAGAGTGTGAAAACTGAGTTTCCTTGAGAGCTGCTTGGAAGCCTGATGGTGTGTGAAGTTAGCCAAATGGAGTTGTTCTCCCACAAGAACCACTCGGCTGATCCTTCTTCAATATGCCCTTCACCAACATGCAGTGTTTCCTTGATTGAATTAGCTCTCACACCAATATTTGTGTCTAGAGCCTTTGCATTGAGGGCTATCTGAAAACGGCTGTGGGGCTGAAGTTGCCTGTGAATGTGTTGTTGGTGGCATGTGAAACCCGCATGTGGAGCATTCGTTTGTGTGGGATGCTCTACCAGGTTCATTCCGAGATAATGCCCTCAAAGGGCACTAAGCATAGAGTGTGAAAACTGAGTTTCCTTGAGAGCTGCTTGGAAGCCTGATGGTGTGTGAAGTTAGTGAGCCAAATGGAGTTGTTCTCCCACAAGAACCACTCGGCTGATCCTTCTTCAATATGCCCTTCACCAACATGCAGTGTTTCCTTGATTGAATTAGCTCTCACACCAATATTTGCGTCTAGAGCCTTTGCATTGAGGGCTATCTGAAAACGGCTGTGGCGCTGAAGTTGCCTGAAAATGTGGAGTTGGTGGCATGTGAAACCCGCATGTGGAGCATTCGTTTGTGTGGGATGCTCTACCAGGTCATTCCTAGATAATGCCCTCAAAGGGCACTAAGCATAGAGTGTGAAAACTGAGTTTCCTTGAGAGCTGCTTGGAAGCCTGATGGTGTGTGAAGTTAGTGAGCCAAATGGAGTTGTTCTCCCACAAGAACCACTCGGCTGATCCTTCTTCAATATGCCCTTCACCAACATGCAGTGTTTCCTTGATTGAATTAGCTCTCACACCAATATTTGCGTCTAGCGCCTTTGCATTGAGGGCTATCTGAAAACGGCTGTGGCGCTGAAGTTGCCTGAGAATGTGGAGTTGGTGGCATGTGAAACCCGCATGTGGAGCATTCGTTTGTGTGGGATGCTCACCAAGCTTCATTTCAGTCCTAGGCACTCAAAGGGCACTAAGCATAGAGTGTGAAAACTGAGTTTCCTTGAGAGCTGCTTGGAAGCCTGATCGTGTGTGAAGTTAGTGAGCCAAATGGAGTTGTTCTCCCACAAGTACCACTCGGCTGATCCTTCTTCAATATGCCCTTCACCAACATGCAGTGTTTCCTTGATTGAATTAGCTCTCACACCAATATTTGCGTCTAGAGCCTTTGCATTGAGGGCTATCTGAAAACGGCTGTGGCGCTGAAGTTGCCTGAGAATGTGGAGTTGGTGGCATGTGAAACCCGCATGTGGAGCATTCGTTTGTGTGATGCTTGACCAGGTTCATTCCTAGATAATGCACTCAAAGGGCACTAAGCATAGAGTGTGAAAACTGAGTTTCCTTGAGAGCTGCTTGGAAGCCTGATGGTGTGTGAAGTTAGTGAGCCAAATGGAGTTGTTCTCCCACAAGAACCACTTGGCTGATTCTTCTTCAATATGCCCTTCACCAACATGCAGTGTTTCCTTGATTGAATTAGCTCTCACACCAATATTTGCGTCTAGAGCCTTTGCATTGAGGGCTATCTGAAAACGGCTGTGGCGCTGATGTTGCCTGTGAATGTGGAGTTGGTGGCATGTGAAACCCGCATGTGGAGCATTCGTTTGTGTGGGATGCTCTACCAGGTTCATTCCGAGATAATGCCCTCAAAGGGCACTAAGCATAGAGTGTGAAAACTGAGTTTCCTTGAGAGCTGCTTGGAAGCCTGATGGTGTGTGAAGTTAGTGAGCCAAATGGAGTTGTTCTCCCACAAGAACCACTCGGCTGATCCTTCTTCAATATGCCCTTCACCAACATGCAGTGTTTCCTTGATTGAATTAGCTCTCACACCAATATTTGCGTCTAGAGCCTTTGCATTGAGGGCTATCTGAAAACGGCTGTGGCGCTGAAGTTGCCTGAGAATGTGGAGTTGGTGGCATGTGAAACCCGCATGTGGAGCATTCGTTTGTGTGGGATGCTCACCAAGCTTCCTTTCAGTCCTAGGCACTCAAAGGGCACTAAGCATAGAGTGTGAAAACTGAGTTTCCTTGAGAGCTGCTTGGAAGCCTGATGGTGTGTGAAGTTAGCCAAATGGAGTTGTTCTCCCACAAGAACCACTCGGCTGATCCTTCTTCAATATGCCCTTCACCAACATGCAGTGTTTCCTTGATTGAATTAGCTCTCACACCAATATTTGTGTCTAGAGCCTTTGCATTGAGGGCTATCTGAAAACGGCTGTGGCGCTGAAGTTGCCTGTGAATGTGTTGTTGGTGGCATGTGAAACCCGCATGTGGAGCATTCGTTTGTGTGGGATGCTCTACCAGGTTCATTCCGAGATAATGCCCTCAAACAGCACTAAGCATAGAGTGTGAAAACTGAGTTTCCTTGAGAGCTGCTTGGAAGCCTGATGGTGTGTGAAGTTAGTGAGCCAAATGGAGTTGTTCTCCCACAAGAACCACTCGGCTGATCCTTCTTCAATATGCCCTTCACCAACATGCAGTGTTTCCTTGATTGAATTAGCTCTCACACCAATATTTGCGTCTAGAGCCTTTGCATTGAGGGCTATCTGAAAACGGCTGTGGCGCTGAAGTTGCCTGAGAATGTGGAGTTGGTGGCATGTGAAACCCGCATGTGGAGCATTCGTTTGTGTGGGATGCTCTACAAGGTCATTCCTAGATAATGCCCTCAAAGGGCACTAAGCATAGAGTGTGAAAACTGAGTTTCCTTGAGAGCTGCTTGGAAGCCTGATGGTGTGTGAAGTTAGTGAGCCAAATGGAGTTGTTCTCGCACAAGAACCACTCGGCTGATCCTTCTTCAATATGCCCTTTACTAACATGCAGTGTTTCCTTGATTGAATTAGCTCTCACACCAATATTTGCGTCTAGCGCCTTTGCATTGAGGGCTATCTGAAAACGGCTGTGGCGCTGAAGTTGCCTGAGAATGTGGAGTTGGTGGCATGTGAAACCCGCATGTGGAGCATTCGTTTGTGTGGGATGCTGTACCAGGTTCATTCCTAGATAATGCCCTCAAAGGGCACTAAGCATAGAGTGTGAAAACTGAGTTTCCTTGAGAGCTGCTTGGAAGCCTGATGGTGTGTGAAGTTAGTGAGCCAAATGGAGTTGTTCTCCCACAAGAACCACTCGGCTGATCCTTCTTCAATATGCCCTTCACCAACATGCAGTGTTTCCTTGATTGAATTAGCTCTCACACCAATATTTGCGTCTAGAGCCTTTGCATTGAGGGCTATCTGAAAACGGCTGTGGCGCTGAAGTTGCCTGTGAATGTGGAGTTGGTGGCATGTGAAACCCGCATGTGGAGCATTCGTTTGTGTGGGATGCTCACCAAGCTTCATTTCAGTCCTAGGCACTCAAAGGGCACTAAGCATAGAGTGTGAAAACTGAGTTTCCTTGAGAGCTGCTTGGAAGCCTGATGGTGTGTGAAGTTAGTGAGCCAAATGGAGTTGTTCTCCCACAAGAACCACTCGGCTGATCCTTCTTCAATATGCCCTTCACCAACATGCAGTGTTTCCTTGATTGAATTAGCTCTCACACCAATATTTGCGTCTAGAGCCTTTGCATTGAGGGCTATCTGAAAACGGCTGTGGCGCTGAAGTTGCCTGTGAATGTGGAGTTGGTGGCATGTGAAACCCGCATGTGGAGCATTCGTTTGTGTGATGCTTGACCAGGTTCATTCCTAGATAATGCCCTCAAAGGGCACTAAGCATAGAGTGTGAAAACTGAGTTTCCTTGAGAGCTGCTTGGAAGCCTGATGGTGTGTGAAGTTAGTGAGCCAAATGGAGTTGTTCTCCCACAAGAACCACTCGGCTGATCCTTCTTCAATATGCCCTTCACCAACATGCAGTGTTTCCTTGATTGAATTAGCTCTCACACCAATATTTGCGACTAGCGCCTTTACATTGAGGGCTATCTGAAAACGGCTATGGCGCTGAAGTTGCCTGAGAATGTGGAGTTGGTGGCATGTGAAACCCACATGTGGAGCATTCGTTTGTGTGGGATGCTCACCAAGGTTCCTTTCAGTCCTAGGCACTCAAAGGGCACTAAGCATAGAGTGTGAAAACTGAGTTTCCTTGAGAGCTGCTTGGAAGCCTGATGGTGTGTGAAGTTAGTGAGCCAAATGGAGTTGTTCTCCCACAAGAACCACTCGGCTGATCCTTCTTCAATATGCCCTTCACCAACATGCAGTGTTTCCTTGATTGAATTAGCTCTCACACAAGTATTTGTGTCTAGAGCCTTTGCATTGAGGGCTATCTGAAAACGGCTGTGGCGCTGAAGTTGCCTGAGAATGTGGAGTTGGTGGCATGTGAAACCCGCATGTGGAGCATTCGTTTGTGTGGGATGCTCTACCAGGTTCATTCCGAGATAATGCCCTCAAACAGCACTAAGCATAGAGTGTGAAAACTGAGTTTCCTTGAGAGCTGCTTGGAAGCCTGATGGTGTGTGAAGTTAGTGAGCCAAATGGAGTTGTTCTCCCACAAGTACCACTCGGCTGATCCTTCTTCAATATGCCCTTCACCAACATGCAGTGTTTCCTTGATTGAATTAGCTCTCACACCAATATTTGCGTCTAGAGCCTTTGCATTGAGGGCTATCTGAAAACGGCTGTGGCGCTGAAGTTGCCTGAGAATGTGTTGTTGGTGGCATGTGAAACCCGCATGTGGAGCATTCGTTTGTGTGGGATGCTCTACCAGGTTCATTCCGAGATATTGCCCTCAAAGGGCACTAAGCATAGAGTGTGAAAACTGAGTTTCCTTGAGAGCTGCTTGGAAGCCTGATGGTGTGTGAAGTTAGTGAGCCAAATGGAGTTGTTCTCCCACAAGAACCACTTGGCTGATCCTTCTTCAATATGCCCTTTACCAACATGCAGTGTTTCCTTGATTGAATTAGCTCTCACACCAATATTTGCGTCTAGAGCCTTTGCATTGAGGGCTATCTGAAAACGGCTGTGGCGCTGAAGTTGCCTGAGAATGTGGAGTTGGTGGCATGTGAAACCCGCATGTGGAGCATTCGTTTGTGTGGGATGCTCTACCAGGTCATTCCTAGATAATGCCCTCAAAGGGCACTAAGCATAGAGTGTGAAAACTGAGTTTCCTTGAGAGCTGCTTGGAAGCCTGATGGTGTGTGAAGTTAGTGAGCCAAATGGAGTTGTTCTCGCACAAAAACCACTCGGCTGATCCTTCTTCAATATGCCCTTTACTAACATGCAGTGTTTCCTTGATTGAATTAGCTCTCACACCAATATTTGCGTCTAGCGCCTTTGCATTGAGGGCTATCTGAAAACGGCTGTGGCGCTGAAGTTGCCTGAGAATGTGGAGTTGGTGGCATGTGAAACCCGCATGTGGAGCATTCGTTTGTGTGGGATGCTGTACCAGGTTCATTCCTAGATAATGCCCTCAAAGGGCACTAAGCATAGAGTGTGAAAACTGAGTTTCCTTGAGAGCTGCTTGGAAGCCTGATGGTGTGTGAAGTTAGTGAGCCAAATGGAGTTGTTCTCCCACAAGAACCACTCGGCTGATCCTTCTTCAATATGCCCTTCACCAACATGCAGTGTTTCCTTGATTGAATTAGCTCTCACACCAATATTTGCGTCTAGAGCCTTTGCATTGAGGGCTATCTGAAAACGGCTGTGGCGCTGAAGTTGCCTGTGAATGTGGAGTTGGTGGCATGTGAAACCCGCATGTGGAGCATTCGTTTGTGTGGGATGCTCACCAAGCTTCATTTCAGTCCTAGGCACTCAAAGGGCACTAAGCATAGAGTGTGAAAACTGAGTTTCCTTGAGAGCTGCTTGGAAGCCTGATGGTGTGTGAAGTTAGTGAGCCAAATGGAGTTGTTCTCCCACAAGAACCACTCGGCTGATCCTTCTTCAATATGCCCTTCACCAACATGCAGTGTTTCCTTGATTGAATTAGCTCTCACACCAATATTTGCGTCTAGAGCCTTTGCATTGAGGGCTATCTGAAAACGGCTGTGGCGCTGAAGTTGCCTGTGAATGTGGAGTTGGTGGCATGTGAAACCCGCATGTGGAGCATTCGTTTGTGTGATGCTTGACCAGGTTCATTCCTAGATAATGCCCTCAAAGGGCACTAAGCATAGAGTGTGAAAACTGAGTTTCCTTGAGAGCTGCTTGGAAGCCTGATGGTGTGTGAAGTTAGTGAGCCAAATGGAGTTGTTCTCCCACAAGAACCACTCGGCTGATCCTTCTTCAATATGCCCTTCACCAACATGCAGTGTTTCCTTGATTGAATTAGCTCTCACACCAATATTTGCGACTAGCGCCTTTACATTGAGGGCTATCTGAAAACGGCTATGGCGCTGAAGTTGCCTGAGAATGTGGAGTTGGTGGCATGTGAAACCCACATGTGGAGCATTCGTTTGTGTGGGATGCTCACCAAGGTTCCTTTCAGTCCTAGGCACTCAAAGGGCACTAAGCATAGAGTGTGAAAACTGAGTTTCCTTGAGAGCTGCTTGGAAGCCTGATGGTGTGTGAAGTTAGTGAGCCAAATGGAGTTGTTCTCCCACAAGAACCACTCGGCTGATCCTTCTTCAATATGCCCTTCACCAACATGCAGTGTTTCCTTGATTGAATTAGCTCTCACACAAGTATTTGTGTCTAGAGCCTTTGCATTGAGGGCTATCTGAAAACGGCTGTGGCGCTGAAGTTGCCTGAGAATGTGGAGTTGGTGGCATGTGAAACCCGCATGTGGAGCATTCGTTTGTGTGGGATGCTCTACCAGGTTCATTCCGAGATAATGCCCTCAAACAGCACTAAGCATAGAGTGTGAAAACTGAGTTTCCTTGAGAGCTGCTTGGAAGCCTGATGGTGTGTGAAGTTAGTGAGCCAAATGGAGTTGTTCTCCCACAAGTACCACTCGGCTGATCCTTCTTCAATATGCCCTTCACCAACATGCAGTGTTTCCTTGATTGAATTAGCTCTCACACCAATATTTGCGTCTAGAGCCTTTGCATTGAGGGCTATCTGAAAACGGCTGTGGCGCTGAAGTTGCCTGAGAATGTGTTGTTGGTGGCATGTGAAACCCGCATGTGGAGCATTCGTTTGTGTGGGATGCTCTACCAGGTTCATTCCGAGATATTGCCCTCAAAGGGCACTAAGCATAGAGTGTGAAAACTGAGTTTCCTTGAGAGCTGCTTGGAAGCCTGATGGTGTGTGAAGTTAGTTGAGCCAAATGGAGTTGTTCTCCCACAAGAACCACTCGGCTGATCCTTCTTCAATATGCCCATCACCAACATGCAGTGTTTCCTTGATTGAATCAGCTCTCACACCAATATTTGCGTCTAGAGCCTTTGCATTGAGGGCTATCTGAAAACGGCTGTGGCGCTGAAGTTTCCTCAGAATGTGGAGTTGGTAGCATGTGAAACCCGCATGTGGAGCATTCGTTTGTGTGATGCTTGACCAGGTTCATTCCTAGATAATGCCCTCAAAGGGCACTAAGCATAGAGTGTGAAAACTGAGTTTCCTTGAGAGCTGCTTGGAAGCCTGATGGTGTGTGAAGTTAGTGAGGCAAATGGAGTTGTTCTCCCACAAGAACCACTCGGCTGATCCTTCTTCAATATGCCCCTCACCAACATGCAGTGTTTCCTTGATTGAATTAGCTCTCACACCAATATTTGCGTCTAGAGCCTTTGCATTGAGGGCTATCTGAAAACGGCTGTGGCGCTGAAGTTGCCTGAGAATGTGGTGTTGGTGGCATGTGAAACCCGCATGTGGAGCATTCGTTTGTGTGGGATGCTCACCAAGCTTCCTTTCAGTCCTAGGCACTCAAAGGGCACTAAGCATAGAGTGTGAAAACTGAGTTTCCTTGAGAGCTGCTTGGAAGCCTGATGGTGTGTGAAGTTAGTGAGCCAAATGGAGTTGTTCTCCCACAAGAACCACTCGGCTGATCCTTCTTCAATATGCCCTTCACCAACATGCAGTGTTTCCTTGATTGAATTAGCTCTCACACCAATATTTGCGACTAGCGCCTTTACATTGAGGGCTATCTGAAAACGGCTGTGGCGCTGAAGTTGCCTGAGAATGTGGAGTTGGTGGCATGTGAAACCCGCATGTGGAGCATTCGTTTGTGTGGGATGCTCACCAAGGTTCCTTTCAGTCCTAGGCCCTCAAAGGGCACTAAGCATAGAGTGTGAAAACTGAGTTTCCTTGAGAGCTGCTTGGAAGCCTGATGGTGTGTGAAGTTAGTGAGCCAAATGGAGTTGTTCTCCCACAAGAACCACTCGGCTGATCCTTCTTCAATATGCCCTTCACCAACATGCAGTGTTTCCTTGATTGAATTAGCTCTCACACAAATATTTGTGTCTAGAGCCTTTGCATTGAGGGCTATCTGAAAACGGCTGTGGCGCTGAAGTTGCCTGAGAATGTGGAGTTGTTGGCATGTGAAACCCGCATGTGGAGCATTCGTTTGTGTGGGATGCTCTACCAGGTTCATTCCGAGATAATGCCCTCAAACAGCACTAAGCATAGAGTGTGAAAACTGAGTTTCCTTGAGAGCTGCTTGGAAGCCTGATGGTGTGTGAAGTTAGTGAGCCAAATGGAGTTGTTCTCCCACAAGTACCACTCGGCTGATCCTTCTTCAATATGCCCTTCACCAACATGCAGTGTTTCCTTGATTGAATTAGCTCTCACACCAATATTTGCGTCTAGAGCCTTTGCATTGAGGGCTATCTGAAAACGGCTGTGGCGCTGAAGTTGCCTGAGAATGTGGAGTTGGTGGCATGTGAAACCCGCATGTGGAGCATTCGTTTGTGTGGGATGCTCCACCAGGTCATTCCTAGATAATGCCCTCAAAGGGCACTAAGCATAGAGTGTGAAAACTGAGTTTCCTTGAGAGCTGCTTGGAAGCCTGATGGTGTGTGAAGTTAGTGAGCCAAATGGAGTTGTTCTCCCACAAGAACCACTCGGCTGATCCTTCTTCAATATGCCCTTTACTAACATGCAGTGTTTCCTTGCTTGAATTAGCTCTCACACCAATATTTGCGTCTAGCGCCTTTGCATTGAGGGCTATCTGAAAACGGCTGTGGCGCTAAAGTTGCCTGAGAATGTGGAGTTGGTGGCATGTGAAACCCGCATGTGGAGCATTCGTTTGTGTGGGATGCTCACCAAGCTTCATTTCAGTCCTAGGCACTCAAAGGGCACTAAGCATAGAGTGTGAAAACTGAGTTTCCTTGAGAGCTGCTTGGAAGCCTGATGGTGTGTGAAGTTAGTGAGCCAAATGGAGTTGTTCTCCCACAAGTACCACTCGGCTGATCCTTCTTCAATATGCCCTTCACCAACATGCAGTGTTTCCTTGATTGAATTAGCTCTCACACCAATATTTGCGTCTAGAGCCTTTGCATTGAGGGCTATCTGAAAACGGCTGTGGCGCTGAAGTTGCCTGAGAATGTGGAGTTGGTGGCATGTGAAACCCGCATGTGGAGCATTCGTTTGTGTGATGCTTGACCAGGTTCATTCCTAGATAATGCACTCAAAGGGCACTAAGCATAGAGTGTGAAAACTGAGTTTCCTTGAGAGCTGCTTGGAAGCCTGATGGTGTGTGAAGTTAGTGAGCCAAATGGAGTTGTTCTCCCACTAGAACCACTCGGCTGATCCTTCTTCAATATGCCCTTCACCAACATGCAGTGTTTCCTTGCTTGAATTAGCTCTCACACCAATATTTGCGACTAACGCCTTTACATTGAGGGCTATCTGAAAACGGCTGTGGCGCTGAAGTTGCCTGAGAATGTGGAGTTGGTGGCATGTGAAACCCGCATGTGGAGCATTCGTTTGTGTGGGATGCTCACCAAGGTTCCTTTCAGTCCTAGGCACTCAAAGGGCACTAAGCATAGAGTGTGAAAACTGAGTTTCCTTGAGAGCTGCTTGGAAGCCTGATGGTGTGTGAAGTTAGTGAGCCAAATGGAGTTGTTCTCCCACAAGAACCACTCGGCTGATCCTTCTTCAATATGCCCTTCACCAACATGCAGTGTTTCCTTGATTGAATTAGCTCTCACACAAATATTTGCATCTAGAGCCTTTGCATTGAGGGCTATCTGAAAACGGCTGTGGCGCTGAAGTTGCCTGAGAATGTGGAGTTGGTAGCATGTGAAACCCGCATGTGGAGCATTCGTTTGTGTGGGATGCTCACCAAGCTTCATTTCAGTCCTAGGCACTCAAAGGGCACTAAGCATAGAGTGTGAAAACTGAGTTTCCTTGAGAGCTGCTTGGAAGCCTGATGGTGTGTGAAGTTAGTGAGCCAAATGGAGTTGTTCTCCCACAAGAACCACTTGGCTGATCCTTCTTCAATATGCCCTTCACCAACATGCAGTGTTTCCTTGATTGAATTAGCTCTCACACCAATATTTGCGACTAGCGCCTTTACATTGAGGGCTATCTGAAAACGGCTGTGGCGCTGAAGTTGCCTGAGAATGTGGAGTTGGTGGCATGTGAAACCCGCATGTGGAGCATTCGTTTGTGTGGGATGCTCACCAAGGTTTCTTTCAGTCCTAGGCACTCAAAGGGCACTAAGCATAGAGTGTGAAAACTGAGTTTCCTTGAGAGCTGCTTGGAAGCCTGATGGTGTGTGAAGTTAGTGAGCCAAATGGAGTTGTTCTCCCACAAGAACCACTCGGCTGATCCTTCTTCAATATGCCCTTCACCAACATGCAGTGTTTCCTTGATTGAATTAGCTCTCACACAAATATTTGTGTCTAGAGCCTTTGCATTGAGGGCTATCTGAAAACGGCTGTGGCGCTGAAGTTGCCTGAGAATGTGGAGTTGGTGGCATGTGAAACCCGCATATGGAGCATTCGTTTGTGTGGGATGCTCTACCAGGTTCATTCCGAGATAATGCCCTCAAACAGCACTAAGCATAGAGTGTGAAAACTGAGTTTCCTTGAGAGCTGCTTGGAAGCCTGATGGTGTGTGAAGTTAGTGAGCCAAATGGAGTTGTTCTCCCACAAGTACCACTCGGCTGATCCTTCTTCAATATGCCCTTCACCAACATGCAGTGTTTCCTTGATTGAATTAGCTCTCACACCAATATTTGCGTCTAGAGCCTTTGCATTGAGGGCTATCTGAAAACGGCTGTGGCGCTGATGTTGCCTGAGAATGTGGAGTTGGTGGCATGTGAAACCCGCATGTGGAGCATTCGTTTGTGTGGGATGCTCTACCAGGTTCATTCCTAGATAATGCACGCAACGGGCCCTAAGCATAGAGTGTGAAACTGAGTTTCCTTGAGAGCTGCTTGGAAGCCTGATGGTGTGTGAAGTTAGTGAGCCAAATGGAGTTGTTCTCGCACAAGAACCACTCGGCTGATCCTTCTTCAATATGCCCTTTACTAACATGCAGTGTTTCCTTGATTGAATTAGCTCTCACACCAATATTTGCGTCTAGCGCCTTTGCATTGAGGGCTATCTGAAAACGGCTGTGGCGCTGAAGTTGCCTGAGAATGTGGAGTTGGTGGCATGTGAAACCCGCATGTGGAGCATTCGTTTGTGTGGGATGCTCTACCAGGTTCATTCCTAGATAATGCCCTCAAAGGGCACTAAGCATAGAGTGTGAAAACTGAGTTTCCTTGAGAGCTGCTTGGAAGCCTGATGGTGTGTGAAGTTAGCGAGCCAAATGGAGTTGTTCTCCCACAAGAACCACTCGGCTGATCCTTCTTCAATATGCCCTTCACCAACATGCAGTGTTTCCTTGATTGAATTAGCTCTCACACCAATATTTGCGTCTAGAGCCTTTGCACTGAGGGCTATCTGAAAACGGCTGTGGCGCTGAAGTTGCCTGAGAATGTGGAGTTGGTGGCATGTGAAACCCGCATGTGGAGCATTCGTTTGTGTGGGATGCTCACCAAGCTTCATTTCAGTCCTAGGCACTCAAAGGGCACTAAGCATAGAGTGTGAAAACTGAGTTTCCTTGAGAGCTGCTTGGAAGCCTGATGGTGTGTGAAGTTAGTGAGCCAAATGGAGTTGTTCTCCCACAAGTACCACTCGGCTGATCCTTCTTCAACATGCCCTTCACCAACATGCAGTGTTTCCTTGATTGAATTAGCTCTCACACCAATATTTGCGTCTAGAGCCTTTGCATTGAGGGCTATCTGAAAACGGCTGTGGCGCTGAAGTTGCCTGTGAATGTGGAGTTGGTGGCATGTGAAACCCGCATGTGGAGCATTCGTTTGTGTGGGATGCTCACCAAGCTTCATTTCAGTCCTAGGCACTCAAAGGGCACTAAGCATAGAGTGTGAAAACTGAGTTTCCTTGAGAGCTGCTTGGAAGCCTGATGGTGTGTGAAGTTAGTGAGCCAAATGGAGTTGTTCTCCCACAAGAACCACTCGGCTGATCCTTCTTCAATATGCCCTTCACCAACATGCAGTGTTTCCTTGATTGAATTAGCTCTCACACCAATATTTGCGACTAGCGCCTTTACATTGAGGGCTATCTGAAAACGGCTGTGGCGCTGAAGTTGCCTGAGAATGTGGAGTTGGTGGCATGTGAAACCCGCATGTGGAGCATTCGTTTGTGTGGGATGCTCTACCAGGTTCATTCCTAGATAATGCACGCAACGGGCCCTAAGCATAGAGTGTGAAAACTGAGTTTCCTTGAGAGCTGCTTGGAAGCCTGATGGTGTGTGAAGTTAGTGAGCCAAATGGAGTTGTTCTCGCACAAGAACCACTCGGCTGATCCTTCTTCAATATGCCCTTTACTAACATGCAGTGTTTCCTTGATTGAATTAGCTCTCACACCAATATTTGCGTCTAGCGCCTTTGCATTGAGGGCTATCTGAAAACGGCTGTGGCGCTGAAGTTGCCTGAGAATGTGGAGTTGGTGGCATGTGAAACCCGCATGTGGAGCATTCGTTTGTGTGGGATGCTCTACCAGGTTCATTCCTAGATAATGCCCTCAAAGGGCACTAAGCATAGAGTGTGAAAACTGAGTTTCCTTGAGAGCTGCTTGGAAGCCTGATGGTGTGTGAAGTTAGTGAGCCAAATGGAGTTGTTCTCCCACAAGAACCACTCGGCTGATCCTTCTTCAATATGCCCTTCACCAACATGCAGTGTTTCCTTGATTGAATTAGCTCTCACACCAATATTTGCGTCTAGAGCCTTTGCATTGAGGGCTATCTGAAAACGGCTGTGGCGCTGAAGTTGCCTGAGAATGTGGAGTTGGTGGCATGTGAAACCCGCATGTGGAGCATTCGTTTGTGTGGGATGCTCACCAAGCTTCATTTCAGTCCTAGGCACTCAAAGGGCACTAAGCATAGAGTGTGAAAACTGAGTTTCCTTGAGAGCTGCTTGGAAGCCTGATGGTGTGTGAAGTTAGTGAGCCAAATGGAGTTGTTCTCCCACAAGTACCACTCGGCTGATCCTTCTTCAATATGCCCTTCACCAACATGCAGTGTTTCCTTGATTGAATTAGCTCTCACACCAATATTTGCGTCTAGAGCCTTTGCATTGAGGGCTATCTGAAAACGGCTGTGGCGCTGAAGTTGCCTGTGAATGTGGAGTTGGTGGCATGTGAAACCCGCATGTGGAGCATTCGTTTGTGTGGGATGCTTGACCAGGTTCATTCCTAGATAATGCACTCAAAGGGCACTAAGCATAGAGTGTGAAAACTGAGTTTCCTTGAGAGCTGCTTGGAAGCCTGATGGTGTGTGAAGTTAGTGAGCCAAATGGAGTTGTTCTCCCACAAGAACCACTTGGCTGATTCTTCTTCAATATGCCCTTCACCAACATGCAGTGTTTCCTTGATTGAATCAGCTCTCACACCAATATTTGCGTCTAGAGCCTTTGCATTGAGGGCTATCTGAAAACGGCTGTGGCGCTGATGTTGCCTGTGAATGTGGAGTTGGTGGCATGTGAAACCCGCATGTGGAGCATTCGTTTGTGTGGGATGCTCTACCAGGTTCATTCCGAGATAATGCCCTCAAAGGGCACTAAGCATAGAGTGTGAAAACTGAGTTTCCTTGAGAGCTGCTTGGAAGCCTGATGGTGTGTGAAGTTAGTGAGCCAAATGGAGTTGTTCTCCCACAAGTACCACTCGGCTGATCCTTCTTCAATATGCCCTTCACCAACATGCAGTGTTTCCTTGATTGAATTAGCTCTCACACCAATATTTGCGTCTAGAGCCTTTGCATTGAGGGCTATCTGAAAACGGCTGTGGCGCTGAAGTTGCCTGTGAATGTGGAGTTGGTGGCATGTGAAACCCGCATGTGGAGCATTCGTTTGTGTGGGATGCTCACCAAGCTTCATTTCAGTCCTAGGCACTCAAAGGGCACTAAGCATAGAGTGTGAAAACTGAGTTTCCTTGAGAGCTGCTTTGAAGCCTGATGGTGTGTGAAGTTAGTGAGCCAAATGGAGTTGTTCTCCCACAAGAACCACTCGGCTGATCCTTCTTCAATATGCCCTTCACCAACATGCAGTGTTTCCTTGATTGAATTAGCTCTCACACCAATATTTGCGTCTAGAGCCTTTGCATTGAGGGCTATCTGAAAACGGCTGTGGCGCTGAAGTTGCCTGAGAATGTGGAGTTGGTGGCATGTGAAACCCGCATGGGGAGCTTTTGTTTATGCGGATGCTCTACCAGGTTCATTCCTAGATAATGCACTCAAAGGGCACTAAGCATAGAGTGTGAAAACTGAGTTTCCTTGAGAGCTGCTTGGAGCCTGATGGTGTGTGAAGTTAGTGAGCCAAATGGAGTTGTTCTCGCACAAGAACCACTCGGCTGATCCTTCTTCAATATGCCCTTCACCAACATGCAGTGTTTCCTTGATTGAATTAGCTCTCACACCAATATTTGCATCTAGAGCCTTTGCATTGAGGGCTATCTGAAAACGGCTGTGGCGCTGAAGTTGCCTGAGAATGTGTTGTTGGTGGCATGTGAAACCCGCATGTGGAGCATTCGTTTGGGTGGGATGCTCACCAAGCTTCCTTTCAGTCCTAGGCACTCAAAGGGCACTAAGCATAGAGTGTGAAAACTGAGTTTCCTTGAGAGCTGCTTGGAAGCCTGATGGTGTGTGAAGTTAGTGAGCCAAATGGAGTTGTTCTCCCACAAGAACCACTCGGCTGATCCTTCTTCAATATGCCCTTCACCAACATGCAGTGTTTCCTTGATTGAATTAGCTCTCACACCAATATTTGCGTCTAGAGCCTTTGCATTGAGGGCTATCTGAAAACGGCTGTGGCGCTGAAGATGCCTGAGAATGTGGAGTTGGTGGCATGTGAAACCCGCATGGGGAGCTTTTGTTTATGTGAAGCTCTACCAGGTTCATTCCTAGATAATGCACTCAAAGGGCACTAAGCATAGAGTGTGAAAACTGAGTTTCCTTGAGAGCTGCTTGGAGCCTGATGGTGTGTGAAGTTAGTGAGCCAAATGGAGTTGTTCTCCCACAAGAACCACTCGGCTGATCCTTCTTCAATATGCCCTTCACCAACATGCAGTGTTTCCTTGATTGAATTAGCTCTCACACCAATATTTGCGTCTAGAGCCTTTGCATTGAGGGCTATCTGAAAACGGCTGTGGCGCTGAAGTTGCCTGAGAATGTGGTGTTGGTGGCATGTGAAACCCGCATGTGGAGCATTCGTTTGTGTGGGATGCTCACCAAGCTTCCTTTCAGTCCTAGGCACTCAAAGGGCACTAAGCATAGAGTGTGAAAACTGAGTTTCCTTGAGAGCTGCTTGGAAGCCTGATGGTGTGTGAATTTAGTGAGCCAAATGGAGCTGTTCTCCCACAAGAACCACTCGGCTGATCCTTCTTCAATATGCCCTTCACCAACATGCAGTGTTTCCTTGATTGAATTAGCTCTCACACCAATATTTGCGTCTAGCGCCTTTGCATTGAGGGCTATCTGAAAACGGATGTGGCGCTGAAGTTGCCTGTGAATGTGGAGTTGGTGGCATGTGAAACCCGCATGTGGAGCATTCGTTTGTGTGGGATGCTCACCAAGGTTCCTTTCAGTCCTAGGCACTCAAAGGGCACTAAGCATAGAGTGTGAAAACTGAGTTTCCTTGAGAGCTGCTTGGAAGCCTGATGGTGTGTGAAGTTAGTGAGCCAAATGGAGTTGTTCTCCACAAGAACCACTCGGCTGATCCTTCTTCAATATGCCCTTCACCAACATGCAGTGTTTCCTTGATTGAATTAGCTCTCACACCAATATTTGCGTCTAGAGCCTTTGCATTGAGGGCTATCTGAAAACGGCTGTGGCGCTGAAGTTGCCTGTGAATGTGGAGTTGGTGGCATGTGAAGCCCGCATGTGGAGCATTCGTTTGTGTAGGATGCTCACCAAGCTTCCTTTCAGTCCTAGGCACTCAAAGGGCACTAAGCATAGAGTGTGAAAACTGAGTTTCCTTGAGAGCTGCTTGGAAGCCTGATGGTGTGTGAAGTTAGTGAGCCAAATGGAGTTGTTCTCCCACAAGAACCACTCGGCTGATCCTTCTTCAATATGCCCTTCACCAACATGCAGTGTTTCCTTGATTGAATTAGCTCTCACACCAATATTTGCGTCTAGAGCCTTTGCGTTGAGGGCTATCTGAAAACGGCTGTGGCGCTGAAGTTGCCTGAGAATGTGGAGTTGGTAGCATGTGAAACCCGCATGTGGAGCATTCGTTTGTGTGGGATGCTCTACCAGGTTCATTCCTAGATAATGCCCTCAAAGGGCACTAAGCATAGAGTGTGAAAACTGAGTTTCCTTGAGAGCTGCTTGGAAGCCTGATGGTGTGTGAAGTTAGTGAGCCAAATGGAGTTGTTCTCCCACAAGAACCACTCGGCTGATCCTTCTTCAATATGCCCTTCACCAACATGCAGTGTTTCCTTGATTGAATTAGCTCTCACACCAATATTTGCGTCTAGAGCCTTTGCATTGAGGGCTATCTGAAAACGGCTGTGGCGCTGAAGTTGCCTGAGAATGTGGAGTTGGTGGCATGTGAAACCCGCATGTGGAGCATTCGTTTGTGTGGGATGCTCTACCAGGTTCATTCCTAGATAATGCCCTCAAAGGGCACTAAGCATAGAGTGTGAAAACTGAGTTTCCTTGAGAGCTGCTTGGAAGCCTGATGGTGTGTGAAGTTAGTGAGCCAAATGGAGTTGTTCTCCCACAAGAATCACTCGGCTGATCCTTCTTCAATATGCCCTTCACCAACATGCAGTGTTTCCTTGATTGAATTAGCTCTCACACCAATATTTGTGTCTAGCGCCTTTGCATTGAGGGCTATCTGAAAACGGCTGTGGCGCTGAAGTTGCCTGAGAATGTGGAGTTGGTGGCATGTGAAACCCGCATGTGGAGCATTCGTTTGTGTGGGATGCTCACCAAGGTTCCTTTCAGTCCTAGGCACTCAAAGGGCACTAAGCATAGAGTGTGAAAACTGAGTTTCCTTGAGAGCTGCTTGGAAGCCTGATGGTGTGTGAAGTTAGTGAGCCAAATGGAGTTGTTCTCCCACAAGAACCACTCGGCTGATCCTTCTTCAATATGCCCTTCACCAACATGCAGTGTTTCCTTGATTGAATTAGCTCTCACACCAATATTTGCGTCTAGAGCCTTTGCATTGAGGGCTATCTGAAAACGGCTGTGGCGCTGAAGTTGCCTGAGAATGTGGAGTTGGTAGCATGTGAAACCCGCATGTAGAGCATTCGTTTGTGTGGGATGCTCTACCAGGTTCATTCCTAGATAATGCCCTCAAAGGGCACTAAGCATAGAGTGTGAAAACTGAGTTTCCTTGAGAGCTGCATGGAAGCCTGATGGTGTGTGAAGTTAGTGAGCCAAATGGAGTTGTTCTCCCACAAGAACCACTCGGCTGATCCTTCTTCAATATGCCCTT
>NW_026696886.1:0-38591 GCF_030435755.1 Ochotona princeps | reverse complement strand
TCATTATCTAGGAATGAACCTGGTAGAGCATCCCACACAAACGAATGCTCCACATGCGGGTTTCACATGCCCCCAACTCCACATTCACAGGCAACTTCAGCGCCACAGCCGTTTTCAGATAGCCCTCAATGCAAAGGCTCTAGACGCAAATATTGCTGTGAGAGCTAATTCAATCAAGGAAACACTGCATGTTGGTGAAGGGCATATTGAAGAAGGATCAGCCGAGTGGTTCTTGTGGGAGAACAACTCCATTTGGCTCACTAACTTCACACACCATCAGGCTTCCAAGCAGCTCTCAAGGAAACTCAGTTTTCACACTCTATGCTTAGTGCCCTTTGAGTGCATTATCTAGGAATGAACCTGGTAGAGCATCCCACACAAACGAATGCTCCACATGCGGGTTTCACATGCCCCCAACTCCACATTCACAGGCAACTTCAGCGCCACAGCCGTTTTCAGATAGCCCTCAATGCAAAGGCTCTAGACGCAAATATTGGTGTGAGAGCTAATTCAATCAAGGAAACACTGCATGTTGGTGAAGGGCATATTGAAGAAGGATCAGCTGAGTGGTTCTTGTGGGAGAACAACTCCATTTGGCTCACTAACTTCACACACCATCAGGCTTCCAAGCAGCTCTCAAGGAAACTCAGTTTTCACACTCTATGCTTAGTGCCCTTTGTATGCCTAGGACTGAAATGAACCTGGTAGAGCATCCCACAAAAACGAATGCTCCACATGCGGGTTTCACATGCCACCAACTCCACATTCACAGGCAACTTCAGCGCCACAGCCGTTTTCAGATAGCCCTCAATGCAAAGGCTCTAGACGCAAATATTGGTGTGAGAGCTAATTCAATCAAGGAAACACTGCATGTTGGTGAAGGGCATATTGAAGAAGGATCAGCCGAGTGGTTCTTGTGGGAGAACAACTCCATTTGGCTCACTAACTTCACACACCATCAGGCTTCCAATCAGCTCTCAAGGAAACTCAGTTTTCACACTCTATGCTTAGTGCCCTTTGAGTGCATTATCTAGGAATGAACCTGGTAGAGCATCCCACACTAACGAATGCTCCACATGCGGGTTTCACATGCCACCAACTTATCACATTCACAGGCAACTTCAGCGCCACAGCCGTTTTCAGATAGCCCTCAAGGCAAAGGCTCTAGACGCAAATATTGGTGTGAGAGCTAATTCAATCAAGGAAACACTGCATGTTGGTGAAGGGCATATTGAAGAAGGATCAGCCGAGTGGTTCTTGTGGGAGAACAACTCCATTTGGCTCACTAACTTCACACACCATCAGGCTTCCAAGCAGCTCTCAAGGAAACTCAGTTTTCACAATCTATGCTTAGTGCCCTTTGAGTGCATTATCTAGGAATGAACCTGGTAGAGCATCCCACACTAACGAATGCTCCACATGCGGGTTTCACATGCCACCAACTCCACATTCACAGGCAACATCAGCGCCACAGCCGTTTTCAGATAGCCCTCAATGCAAAGGCTCTAGACGCAAATATTGGTGTGAGAGCTAATTCAATCAAGGAAACACTGCATGTTGGTGAAGGGCATATTGAAGAAGGATCAGCCGAGTGGTTCTTGTGGGAGAACAACTCCATTTGGCTCACTAACTTCACACACCATCAGGCTCTTCCAAGCAGCTCTCAAGGAAACTCAGTTTTCACACTCTATGCTTAGTGCCTTTGTATGGCTAGGACTGAAATGAACCTGGTAGAGCATCCACACAAACGAATGCTCCACATGCGGGTTTCACATGCCACCAACTCCACATTCACAGGCAACTTCAGCGCCACAGCCGTTTTCAGATAGCCCTCAACGCAAAGGCTCTAGACACAAATATTGGTGTGAGAGCTAATTCAATCAAGGAAACACTGCATGTTGGTGAAGGGCATATTGAAGAAGGATCAGCCGAGTGGTTCTTGTGGGACAACAATCCATTTGGCTCACTAACTTCACACACCATCAGGCTTCCAAGCAGCTCTCAAGGAAACTCAGTTTTCACACTCTATGCTTAGTGCCCTTTGAGTGCATTATCTAGGAATGAACCTGGTAGAGCATCCCACACAAACGAATGCTCCACATGCGGGTTTCACATGCCACCAACTCCACATTCACAGGCAACTTCAGCGCCACAGCCGTTTTCAGATAGCCCTCAATGCAAAGGCTCTAGACGCAAATATTGGTGTGAGAGCTAATTCAATCAAGGAAACACTGCATGTTGGTGAAGGGCATATTGAAGAAGGATCAGCCGAGTGGTTCTTGTGGGAGAACAACTCCATTTGGCTCACTAACTTCACACACCATCAGGCTTCCAAGCAGCTCTCAAGGAAACTCAGTTTTCACACTCTATGCTTAGTGCCCTTTGAGTGCATTATCTAGGAATGAACCTGGTAGAGCATCCCACACACACGAGTGCTCCACATGCGGGTTTCACATGCCACCAACTCCACATTCACAGGCAACTTCAGAGCCACAGCCGTTTTCAGATAGCCCTCAATGCAAAGGCTCTAGACGCAAATATTGGTGTGAGAGCTAATTCAATCAAGGAAACACTGCATGTTGGTGAAGGGCATATTGAAGAAGGATCAGCCGAGTGGTTCTTGTGGGAGAACAACTCCATTTGGCTCACTAACTTCACACACCATCAGGCTTCCAAGCAGCTCTTAAGGAAACTCAGTTTTCACACTCTATGCTTAGTGCCCTTTGTATGGCTAGGACTGAAATGAACCTGGTAGAGCATCCCACACAAACGAATGCTCCACATGCGGGTTTCACATGCCACCAACTCCACATTCACAGGCAACTTCAGCGCCACAGCCGTTTTCAGATAGCCCTCAATGCAAAGGCTCTAGACGCAAATATTGCTGTGAGAGCTAATTCAATCAAGGAAACACTGCATGTTGGTGAAGGGCATATTGAAGAAGGATCAGCCGAGTGGTTCTTGTGGGAGAACAACTCCATTTGGCTCACTAACTTCACACACCATCAGGCTTCCAAGCAGGTCTCAAGGAAACTCAGTTTTCACACTCTATGCTTAGTGCCCTTTGAGTGCATTATCTAGGAATGAACCTGGTAGAGCATCCCACACAAACGAATGCTCCACATGCGGGTTTCACATGCCACCAACTCCACATTCACAGGCAACTTCAGCGCCACAGCCGTTTTCAGATAGCCCTCAATGCAAAGGCACTAGACACAAATATTGGTGTGGCAGCTAATTCAATCAAGGAAACACTGCATGTTGGTGAAGGGCATATTGAAGAAGGATCAGCCGAGTGGTTCTTGTGGGAGAACAACTCCATTTGGCTCACTAACTTCACACACCATCAGGCTTCCAAGCAGCTCTCAAGGAAACTCAGTTTTCACACTCTATGCTTAGTGCCCTTTGAGTGCATTATCTAGGAATGAACCTGGCAGAGCATCCCACACAAACGAATGCTCCACATGCGGGTTTCACATGCCCCCAACTCCACATTCGCAGGCAACTTCAGCGCCACAGCCGTTTTCAGATAGCCCTCAATGCAAAGGCTCTAGACGCAAATATTGCTGTGAGAGCTAATTCAATCAAGGAAACACTGCATGTTGGTGAAGGGCATATTGAAGAAGGATCAGCCGAGTGGTTCTTGTGGGAGAACAACTCCATTTGACTCACTAACTTCACACACCATCAGGCTTCCAAGCAGCTCTCAAGGAAACTCAGTTTTCACACTCTATGCTTAGTGCCCTTTGAGTGCATTATCTAGGAATGAACCTGGTAGAGCATCCCACACAAACGAATGCTCCACATGCGGGTTTCACATGCCCCCAACTCCACATTCACAGGCAACTTCAGCGCCACAGCCGGTTTTCAGATAGCCCTCAATGCAAAGGCTCTAGACGCAAATATTGGTGTGAGAGCTAATTCAATCAAGGAAACACTGCATGTTGGTGAAGGGCATATTGAAGAAGGATCAGCTGAGTGGTTCTTGTGGGAGAACAACTCCATTTGGCTCACTAACTTCACACACCATCAGGCTTCCAAGCAGCTCTCAAGGAAACTCAGTTTTCACACTCTATGCTTAGTGCCCTTTGTATGCCTAGGACTGAAATGAACCTGGTAGAGCATCCCACACAAACGAATGCTCCACATGCGGGTTTCACATGCCACCAACTCCACATTCACAGGCAACTTCAGCGCCACAGCCGTTTTCAGATAGCCCTCAAGGCAAAGGCTCTAGACGCAAATATTGGTGTGAGAGCTAATTCAATCAAGGAAACACTGCATGTTGGTGAAGGGCATATTGAAGAAGGATCAGCCGAGTGGTTCTTGTGGGAGAACAACTCCATTTGGCTCACTAACTTCACACACCATCAGGCTTCCAATCAGCTCTCAAGGAAACTCAGTTTTCACACTCTATGCTTAGTGCCCTTTGAGTGCATTATCTAGGAATGAACCTGGTAGAGCATCCCACACTAACGAATGCTCCACATGCGGGTTTCACATGCCACCAACTCCACATTCACAGGCAACATCAGCGCCACAGCCGTTTTCAGATAGCCCTCAATGCAAAGGCTCTAGACGCAAATATTGGTGTGAGAGCTAATTCAATCAAGGAAACACTGCATGTTGGTGAAGGGCATATTGAAGAAGGATCAGCCGAGTGGTTCTTGTGGGAGAACAACTCCATTTGGCTCACTAACTTCACACACCATCAGGCTTCCAATCAGCTCTCAAGGAAACTCAGTTTTCACACTCTATGCTTTGTGCCCTTTGAGTGCATTATCTAGGAATGAACCTGGTAGAGCATCCCACACAAACGAATGCTCCACATGCGGGTTTCACATGCCCCCAACTCCACATTCACAGGCAACTTCAGCGCCACAGCCGTTTTCAGATAGCCCTCAATGCAAAGGCTCTAGACGCAAATATTGGTGTGAGAGCTAATTCAATCAAGGAAACACTGCATGTTGGTGAAGGGCATATTGAAGAAGGATCAGCCGAGTGGTTCTTGTGGGAGAACAACTCCATTTGGCTCACTAACTTCACACACCATCAGGCTTCCAAGCAGCTCTCAAGGAAACTCAGTTTTCACACTCTAAGCTTAGTGCCCTTTGAGTGCATTATCTAGGAATGAACCTGGTAGAGCATCCCACACAAACGAATGCTCCACATGCGGGTTTCACATGCCACCAACTCCACATTCACAGGCAACTTCAGCGCCACAGCCGTTTTCAGATAGCCCTCAATGCAAAGGCTCTAGACGCAAATATTGGTGTGAGAGCTAATTCAATCAAGGAAACACTGCATGTGGGTGAAGGGCATATTGAAGAAGGATCAGCCGAGTGGTTCTTGTGGGAGAACAACTCCATTTGGCTCACTAACTTCACACACCATCAGGCTTCCAAGCAGCTCTCAAGGAAACTCAGTTTTCACACTCTATGTTTAAGGCCCTTTGAGTGCATTATCTAGGAATGAACCTGGTAGAGCATCCCACACAAAAGAATGTTCCACATGCGGGTTTCACATGCCACCAACTCCACATTCACAGGCAACTTCAGCGCCACAGCCGTTTTCAGATAGCCCTCAATGCAAAGGCTCTAGACGCAAATATTGGTGTGAGAGCTAATTCAATCAAGGAAACACTGCATGTTGGTGAAGGGCATATTGAAGAAGGATCAGCCGAGTGGTTCTTGTGGGAGAACAACTCCATTTGGCTCACTAACTTCACACACCATCAGTCTTCCAAGCAGCTCTCAAGGAAACTCAGTTTTCACACTCTATGCTTAGTGCCCTTTGTATGGCTAGGACTGAAATGAACCTGGTAGAGCATCCACACAAACGAATGCTCCACATGCGGGTTTCACATGCCACCAACTCCACATTCACAGGCAACTTCAGCGCCACAGCCGTTTTCAGATAGCCCTCAACGCAAAGGCTCTAGACACAAATATTGGTGTGAGAGCTAATTCAATCAAGGAAACACTGCATGTTGGTGAAGGGCATATTGAAGAAGGATCAGCCGAGTGGTTCTTGTGGGACAACAACTCCATTTGGCTCACTAACTTCACACACCATCAGGCTTCCAAGCAGCTCTCAAGGAAACTCAGTTTTCACACTCTATGCTTAGTGCCCTTTGAGTGCATTATCTAGGAATGAACCTGGTAGAGCATCCCACACACACGAATGCTCCACATGCGGTTTCACATGCCACCAACTCCACATTCACAGGCAACTTCAGCGCCACAGCCGTTTTCAGATAGCCCTCAATGCAAAGGCTCTAGACGCAAATATTGCTGTGAGAGCTAATTCAATCAAGGAAACACTGCATGTTGGTGAAGGGCATATTGAAGAAGGATCAGCCGAGTGGTTCTTGTGGGAGAACAACTCCATTTGGCTCACTAACTTCACACACCATCAGGCTTCCAAGCAGCTCTCAAGGAAACTCAGTTTTCACACTCTATGCTTAGTGCCCTTTGAGTGCATTATCTAGGAATGAAACTGGTAGAGCATCCCACACAAACGAATGCTCCACATGCGGGTTTCACATGCCCCCAACTCCACATTCACAGGCAACTTCAGCGCCACAGCCGTTTTCAGATAGCCCTCAATGCAAAGGCTCTAGACGCAAATATTGCTGTGAGAGCTAATTCAATCAAGGAAACACTGCATGTTGGTGAAGGGCATATTGAAGAAGGATCAGCCGAGTGGTTCTTGTGGGAGAACAACTCCATTTGGCTCACTAACTTCACACACCATCAGTCTTCCAAGCAGCTCTCAAGGAAACTCAGTTTTCACACTCTATGCTTAGTGCCCTTTGCATGGCTAGGACTGAAAGGAACCTGGTAGAGCATCCCACACAAATGAATGCTCCACATGCGGGTTTCATATGCCAGCAACTCCACATTCACAGGCAACTTCAGCGCCACAGCCGTTTTCAGATAGCCCTCAATGCAAAGGCTCTAGACGCAAATATTGGTGTGAGAGCTAATTCAATCAAGGAAACACTGCATGTTGGTGAAGGGCATATTGAAGAAGGATCAGCCGAGTGGTTCTTGTGGGAGAACAACTCCATTTGGCTCACTAACTTCACACACCATCAGGCTTCCAAGCAGCTCTCAAGGAAACTCAGTTTTCACAATCTATGCTTAGTGCCCTTTGCATGGCTAGGACTTGGTAGAGCATCCCACACAAATGAATGCTCCACATGCGGGTTTCACATGCCAGCAACTCCAACAGTTCACAGGCAACTTCAGCGCCACAGCCGTTTTCAGATAGCCCTCAATGCAAAGGCTCTAGACGCAAATATTGGTGTGAGAGCTAATTCAATCAAGGAAACACTGCATGTTGGTGAAGGGCATATTGAAGAAGGATCAGCCGAGTGGTTCTTGTGGAGAGAACAACTCCATTTGGCTCACTAACTTCACACATCATCAGGCTTCCAAGCAGCTCTCAAAGGAAACTCAGTTTTCACACTCTATGCTTAGTGCCCTTTGAGTGCATTATCTAGGAATGAACCTGGTAGAGCATCCCACACACACGAATGCTCCACATGCGGGTTTCACATGCCACCAACTCCACATTCACAGGCAACTTCAGCGCCACAGCCGTTTTCAGATAGCCCTCAATGCAAAGGCTCTAGACGCAAATATTGCTGTGAGAGCTAATTCAATCAAGGAAACACTGCATGTTGGTGAAGGGCATATTGAAGAAGGATCAGCCGAGTGGTTCTTGTGGGAGAACAACTCCATTTGGCTCACTAACTTCACACACCATCAGGCTTCCAAGCAGCTCTCAAGGAAACTCAGTTTTCACACTCTATGCTTAGTGCCCTTTGAGTGCATTATCTAGGAATGAACCTGGTAGAGCATCCCACACAAACGAATGCTCCACATGCGGGTTTCACATGCCACCAACTCCACATTCACAGGCAACTTCAGCGCCACAGCCGTTTTCAGATAGCCCTCAATGCAAAGGCTCTAGACACAAATATGTGTGAGAGAGCTAATTCAATCAAGGAAACACTGCATGTTGGTGAAGGGCATATTGAAGAAGGATCAGCCGAGTGGTTCTTGTGGGGAGAACAACTCCATTTGGCTCACTAACTTCACACACCATCAGGCTTCCAAGCAGCTCTCAAGGAAACTCAGTTTTTCACACTCTATGCTTAGTTGCCCTTTGCATGGCTAGGACTGAAAGAAACCTTGTAGAGCATCCCACACAAATGAATGCTCCACATGCGGGTTTCACATGCCAGCAACTCCACATTCACAGGCAACTTCAGCGCCACAGCCGTTTTCAGATAGCCCTCAATGCAAAGGCTCTAGACGCAAATATTGGTGTGAGAGCTAATTCAATCAAGGAAACACTGCATGTTGGTGAAGGGCATATTGAAGAAGGATCAGCCGAGTGGTTCTTGTGGGGAGAACAACTCCATTTGGCTCACTAACTTCACACACCATCAGGCTTCCAAGCAGCTCATCAAGGAAACTCAGTTTTCACAATCTATGCTTAGTGCCCTTTGCATGGCTAGGACTAGAAAGGAACCTGGTAGAGCATCCCACACAAATGAATGCTCCACATGCGGGTTTCACATGCCAGCAACTCCACATTCACAGGCAACTTCAGCGCCACAGCCGTTTTCAGATAGCCCTCAATGCAAAGGCTCTAGACGCAAATATTGGTGTGAGAGCTAATTCAATCAAGGAAACACTGCATGTTGGTGAAGGGCATATTGAAGAAGGATCAGCCGAGTGGTTCTTGTGGGAGAACAACTCCATTTGGCTCACTAACTTCACACACCATCAGGCTTCCAAGCAGCTCTCAAGGAAACTCAGTTTTCCACACTCTATGTCTTAGTGCCCTTTGAGTGCATTATCTAGGAATGAACCTGGTAGAGCATCCCACACAAACGAATGCTCCACATGCGGGTTTCACATGTCCACCAACTCCACATTCACAGGCAACTTCAGCGCCACAGCCGTTTTCAGATAGCCCTCAATGCAAAGGCTCTAGACACAAATATTGGTGTGAGAGCTAATTCAATCAAGGAAACACTGCATGTTGGTGAAGGGCATATTGAAGAAGGATCAGCCGAGCTGGTTCTTGTGGGAGAACAACTCCATTTGGCTCACTAACTTCACACACCCATCAGGCTTCCAAGCAGCTCTCAAGGAAACTCAGTTTTCACACTCTATGCTTAGTGCCCTTTGAGTGCATTATCTAGGACTGATGAACCTGGTAGAGCATCCCACACAAACGAATGCTCCACATGCGGGTTTCACATGCCACAAACTCCACATTCACAGGCAACTTCAGCGCCACAGCCGTTTTCAGATAGCCCTCAATGCAAAGGCTCTAGACGCAAATATTGGTGTGAGAGCTAATTCAATCAACGAAACACTGCATGTTGGTGAAGGGCATATTGAAGAAGGATCAGCCGAGTGGTTCTTGTGGGAGAACAACTCCATTTGGCTCACTAACTTCACACACCATCAGGCTTCCAAGCAGCTCTCAAGGAAACTCAGTTTTCACACTCTATGCTTAGTGCCCTTTGTATGGCTAGGACTGAAATGAACCTGGTAGAGCATCCCACACAAATGAATGCTCCACATGCGGGTTTCACATGCCACCAACTCCACATTCACAGGCAACTTCAGCGCCACAGCCGTTTTCAGATAGCCCTCAATGCAAAGGCTCTAGACGCAAATATTGGTGTGAGAGCTAATGTCAATCAAGGAAACACTGCATGTTGGTGAAGGGCATATTGAAGAAGGATCAGCCCGAGTGGTTCTTGTGGAGAACAACTCCATTTGGCTCACTAACTTCACACACCATCAGGCTTCCAAGCAGCTCTCAAGGAAACTCAGTTTTCACACTCTATGCTTAGTGCTCTTTGTGTGCCCAGGACTGACATGAAGCTTGGTCAGCATCCCACACAAACGAATGCTCCACATGCGGGTTTCACATGCCACCAACTCCACATTCACAGGCAACTTCAGCGCCACAGCCGTTTTCAGATAGCCCTCAATGCAAAGGCTCTAGACGCAAATATTGGTGTGAGAGCTAATTCAATCAAGGAAACACTGCATGTTGGTGAAGGGCATATTGAAGAAGGATCAGCCGAGTGGTTCTTGTGGGAGAACAACTCCATTTGGCTCACTAACTTCACACACCATCAGTCTTCCAAGCAGCTCTCAAGGAAACTCAGTTTTCACACTCTATGCTTAGTGCCCTTTGAGTGCATTATCTAGGAATGAACCTGGTAGAGCATCCCACACAAACGAATGCTCCACATGCGGGTTTCACATGCCACCAACTCCACATTCACAGGCAACTTCAGCGCCACAGCCGTTTTCAGATAGCCCTCAATGCAAAGGCTCTAGACGCAAATATTGGTGTGAGAGCTAATTCAATCAAGGAAACACTGTATGTTGGTGAAGGGCATATTGAAGAAGGATCAGCCGAGCGGTTCTTGTGGGAGAACAACTCCATTTGGCTCACTAACTTCACACACCATCAGGCTTCCAAGCAGCTCTCAAGGAAACTCAGTTTTCACACTCTATGCTTAGTGCCCTTTGAGTGCATTATCTAGGAATGAACCTGGTAGAGCATCCCACACAAACGAATGCTCCACATGCGGGTTTCACATGCCACCAACTCCACATTCACAGGCAACTTCAGCGCCACAGCCGTTTTCAGATAGCCCTCAATGCAAAGGCTCTAGACGCAAATATTGGTGTGAGAGCTAATTCAATCAAGGAAACACTGCATGTTGGTGAAGGGCATATTGAAGAAGGATCAGCCGAGTGGTTCTTGTGGGAGAACAACTCCATTTGGCTCACTAACTTCACACACCATCAGGCTTCCAAGCAGCTCTCAAGGAAACTCAGTTTTCACAATCTATGCTTAGTGCCCTTTGCATGGCTAGGACTGAAAGGAACCTGGTAGAGCATCCCACACAAATGAATGCTCCACATGCGGGTTTCACATGCCAGCAACTCCACATTCACAGGCAACTTCAGCGCCACAGCCGTTTTCAGATAGCCCTCAATGCAAAGGCTCTAGACGCAAATATTGGTGTGAGAGCTAATTCAATCAAGGAAACACTGCATGTTGGTGAAGGGCATATTGAAGAAGGATCAGCCGAGTGGTTCTTGTGGGAGAACAACTCCATTTGGCTCACTAACTTCACACACCATCAGGCTTCCAAGCAGCTCTCAAGGAAACTCAGTTTTCACACTCTATGCTTAGTGCCCTTTGAGTGCATTATCTAGGAATGAACCTGGTAGAGCATCCCACACAAACGAATGCTCCACATGCGGGTTTCACATGCCACCAACTCCACATTCACAGGCAACTTCAGCGCCACAGCCGTTTTCAGATAGCCCTCAATGCAAAGGCTCTAGACACAAATATTGGTGTGAGAGCTAATTCAATCAAGGAAACACTGCATGTTGGTGAAGGGCATATTGAAGAAGGATCAGCCGAGCGGTTCTTGTGGGAGAACAACTCCATTTGGCTCACTAACTTCACACACCATCAGGCTTCCAAGCAGCTCTCAAGGAAACTCAGTTTTCACACTCTATGCTTAGTGCCCTTTGAGTGCATTATCTAGGAATGAACCTGGTAGAGCATCCCACACAAACGAATGCTCCACATGCGGGTTTCACATGCCACAAACTCCACATTCACAGGCAACTTCAGCGCCACAGCCGTTTTCAGATAGCCCTCAATGCAAAGGCTCTAGACGCAAATATTGGTGTGAGAGCTAATTCAATCAACGAAACACTGCATGTTGGTGAAGGGCATATTGAAGAAGGATCAGCCGAGTGGTTCTTGTGGGAGAACAACTCCATTTGGCTCACTAACTTCACACACCATCAGGCTTCCAAGCAGCTCTCAAGGAAACTCAGTTTTCACACTCTATGCTTAGTGCCCTTTGTATGGCTAGGACTGAAATGAACCTGGTAGAGCATCCCACACAAATGAATGCTCCACATGCGGGTTTCACATGCCACCAACTCCACATTCACAGGCAACTTCAGCGCCACAGCCGTTTTCAGATAGCCCTCAATGCAAAGGCTCTAGACGCAAATATTGGTGTGAGAGCTAATTCAATCAAGGAAACACTGCATGTTGGTGAAGGGCATATTGAAGAAGGATCAGCCGAGTGGTTCTTGTGGGAGAACAACTCCATTTGGCTCACTAACTTCACACACCATCAGGCTTCCAAGCAGCTCTCAAGGAAACTCAGTTTTCACACTCTATGCTTAGTGCTCTTTGTGTGCCCAGGACTGACATGAAGCTTGGTCAGCATCCCACACAAACGAATGCTCCACATGCGGGTTTCACATGCCACCAACTCCACATTCACAGGCAACTTCAGCGCCACAGCCGTTTTCAGATAGCCCTCAATGCAAAGGCTCTAGACGCAAATATTGGTGTGAGAGCTAATTCAATCAAGGAAACACTGCATGTTGGTGAAGGGCATATTGAAGAAGGATCAGCCGAGTGGTTCTTGTGGGAGAACAACTCCATTTGGCTCACTAACTTCACACACCATCAGTCTTCCAAGCAGCTCTCAAGGAAACTCAGTTTTCACACTCTATGCTTAGTGCCCTTTGAGTGCATTATCTAGGAATGAACCTGGTAGAGCATCCCACACAAACGAATGCTCCACATGCGGGTTTCACATGCCACCAACTCCACATTCACAGGCAACTTCAGCGCCACAGCCGTTTTCAGATAGCCCTCAATGCAAAGGCTCTAGACGCAAATATTGGTGTGAGAGCTAATTCAATCAAGGAAACACTGTATGTTGGTGAAGGGCATATTGAAGAAGGATCAGCCGAGCGGTTCTTGTGGGAGAACAACTCCATTTGGCTCACTAACTTCACACACCATCAGGCTTCCAAGCAGCTCTCAAGGAAACTCAGTTTTCACACTCTATGCTTAGTGCCCTTTGAGTGCATTATCTAGGAATGAACCTGGTAGAGCATCCCACACAAACGAATGCTCCACATGCGGGTTTCACATGCCACCAACTCCACATTCACAGGCAACTTCAGCGCCACAGCCGTTTTCAGATAGCCCTCAATGCAAAGGCTCTAGACGCAAATATTGGTGTGAGAGCTAATTCAATCAAGGAAACACTGCATGTTGGTGAAGGGCATATTGAAGAAGGATCAGCCGAGTGGTTCTTGTGGGAGAACAACTCCATTTGGCTCACTAACTTCACACACCATCAGGCTTCCAAGCAGCTCTCAAGGAAACTCAGTTTTCACACTCTATGCTTAGTGCCCTTTGTATGGCTAGGACTGAAATGAACCTGGTAGAGCATCCCACACAAATGAATGCTCCACATGCGGGTTTCACATGCCACCAACTCCACATTCACAGGCAACTTCAGCGCCACAGCCGTTTTCAGATAGCCCTCAAGGCAAAGGCTCTAGACGCAAATATTGGTGTGAGAGCTAATTCAATCAAGGAAACACTACATGTTGGTGAAGGGCATATTGAAGAAGGATCAGCCGAGTGGTTCTTGTGGGAGAACAACTCCATTTGGCTCACTAACTTCACACACCATCAGGCTTCCAAGCAGCTCTCAAGGAAACTCAGTTTTCACACTCTATGCTTAGTGCCCTTTGAGTGCATTATCTAGGAATGAACCTGGTAGAGCATCCCACACAAACGAATGCTCCACATGCGGGTTTCACATGCCACCAACTCCACATTCACAGGCAACTTCAGCGCCACAGCAGTTTTCAGATAGCCCTCAGTGCAAAGGCTCTAGACGCAAATATTGGTGTGAGAGCTAATTCAATCAAGGAAACACTGCATGTTGGTGAAGGGCATATTGAAGAAAGATCAGCCGAGTGGTTCTTGTGGGAGAACAACTCCATTTGGCTCACTAACTTCACACATCATCAGGCTTCCAAGCAGCTCTCAAGGAAACTCAGTTTTCACACTCTATGCTTAGTGCCCTTTGAGTGCATTATCTAGGAATGAACCTGGTAGAGCATCCCACACAAACGAATGCTCCACATGCGGGTTTCACATGCCACCAACTCCACATTCACAGGCAACTTCAGCGCCACAGCCGTTTTCAGATAGCCCTCAATGCAAAGGCTCTAGACTCAAATATTGGTGTGAGAGCTAATTCAATCAAGGAAACACTGCATGTTGGTGAAGGGCATATTGAAGAAGGATCAGCCGAGTGGTTCTTGTGGGAGAACAACTCCATTTGGCTCACTAACTTCACACACCATCAGGCTTCCAAGCAGCTCTCAAGGAACCTCAGTTTTCACACTCTATGCTTAGTGCCCTTTGTATGGCTAGGACTGAAATGAACCTGGTAGAGCATCCCACACAAATGAATGCTCCACATGCGGGTTTCACATGCCACCAACTCCACATTCACAGGCAACTTCAGCGCCACAGCCGTTTTCAGATAGCCCTCAATGCAAAGGCTCTAGACGCAAATATTGGTGTGAGAGCTAATTCAATCAAGGAAACACTGCATGTTGGTGAAGGGCATATTGAAGAAGGATCAGCCGAGTGGTTCTTGTGGGAGAACAACTCCATTTGGCTCACTAACTTCACACACCATCAGGCTTCCAAGCAGCTCTCAAGGAAACTCAGTTTTCACACTCTATGCTTAGTGCCCTTTGAGTGCATTATCTAGGAATGAACCTGGTAGAGCATCCCACACAAACGAATGCTCCACATGCGGGTTTCACATGCCACCAACTCCACATTCACAGGCAACTTCAGCGCCACAGCCGTTTTCAGATAGCCCTCAATGCAAAGGCTCTAGACGCAAATATTGGTGTGAGAGCTAATTCAATCAAGGAAACACTGCATGTTGGTGAAGGGCATATTGAAGAAGGATCAGCCGAGCGGTTCTTGTGGGAGAACAACTCCATTTGGCTCACTAACTTCACACACCATCAGGCTTCCAAGCAGCTCTCAAGGAAACTCAGTTTTCACACTCTATGCTTAGTGCCCTTTGAGTGCATTATCTAGGAATGAACCTGGTGGAGCATCCCACACAAACGAATGCTCCACATGCGGGTTTCACATGCCACAAACTCCACATTCACAGGCAACTTCAGCGCCACAGCCGTTTTCAGATAGCCCTCAATGCAAAGGCTCTAGACGCAAATATTGGTGTGAGAGCTAATTCAATCAAGGAAACACTGCATGTTGGTGAAGGGCATATTGAAGAAGGATCAGCCGAGTGGTTCTTGTGGGAGAACAACTCCATTTGGCTCACTAACTTCACACACCATCAGGCTTCCAAGCAGCTCTCAAGGAAACTCAGTTTTCACACTCTATGCTTAGTGCCCTTTGTATGCCTAGGACTGAAATGAACCTGGTAGAGCATCCCACACAAATGAATGCTCCACATGCGGGTTTCACATGCCACCAACTCCACATTCACAGGCAACTTCAGCGCCACAGCCGTTTTCAGATAGCCCTCAATGCAAAGGCTCTAGACGCAAATATTGGTGTGAGAGCTAATTCAATCAAGGAAACACTGCATGTTGGTGAAGGGCATATTGAAGAAGGATCAGCCGAGTGGTTCTTGTGGGAGAACAACTCCATTTGGCTCACTAACTTCACACACCATCAGGATTCCAAGCAGCTCTCAAGGAAACTCAGTTTTCACACTCTATGCTTAGTGCTCTTTGTGTGCCCAGGACTGACATGAAGCTTGGTCAGCATCCCACACAAACGAATGCTCCACATGCGGGTTTCACATGCCACCAACTCCACATTCACAGGCAACTTCAGCGCCACAGCCGTTTTCAGATAGCCCTCAATGCAAAGGCTCTAGACGCAAATATTGGTGTGAGAGCTAATTCAATCAAGGAAACACTGCATGTTGGTGAAGGACATATTGAAGAAGGATCAGCCGAGTGGTTCTGGTGGGAGAACAACTCCATTTGGCTCACTAACTTCACACACCATCAGGCTTCCAAGCAGCTCTCAAGGAAACTCAGTTTTCACACTCTATGCTTAGTGCCCTTTGAGTGCATTATCTAGGAATGAACCTGGTAGAGCATCCCACACAAACGAATGCTCCACATGCGGGTTTCACATGCCACAAACTCCACATTCACAGGCAACTTCAGCGCCACAGCCGTTTTCAGATAGCCCTCAATGCAAAGGCTCTAGACGCAAATATTGGTGTGAGAGCTAATTCAATCAAGGAAACACTGCATGTTGGTGAAGGGCATATTGAAGAAGGATCAGCCGAGTGGTTCTTGTGGGAGAACAACTCCATTTGGCTCACTAACTTCACACACCATCAGGCTTCCAAGCAGCTCTCAAGGAAACTCAGTTTTCACACTCTTTGCTTAGTGCTCTTTGTGTGCCCAGGACTGACATGAAGCTTGGTCAGCATCCCACACAAACGAATGCTCCACATGCGGGTTTCACATGCCACCAACTCCACATTCACAGGCAACTTCAGCGCCACAGCCGTTTTCAGATAGCCCTCAATGCAAAGGCTCTAGACGCAAATATTGGTGTGAGAGCTAATTCAATCAAGGAAACACTGCATGTTGGTGAAGGGCATATTGAAGAAGGATCAGCCGAGTGGTTCTTGTGGGACAACAACTCCATTTGGCTCACTAACTTCACACACCATCAGGCTTCCAAGCAGCTCTCAAGGAAACTCAGTTTTCACACTCTATGCTTAGTGCCCTTTGTATGGCTAGGACTGAAATGAACCTGGTAGAGCATCCCACACAAACGAATGCTCCACATGCGGGTTTCACATGCCACCAACTCCACATTCACAGGCAACTTCAGCGCCACAGCCGTTTTCAGATAGCCCTCAATGCAAAGGCTCTAGATGCAAATATTGGTGTGAGAGCTAATTCAATCAAGGAAACACTGCATGTTGGTGAAGGGCATATTGAAGAAGGATCAGCCGAGTGGTTCTTGTGGGAGAACAACTCCATTTGGCTCACTAACTTCACACACCATCAGGCTTCCAAGCAGCTCTCAAGGAAACTCAGTTTTCACACTCTATGCTTAGTGCCCTTTGTATGGCTAGGACTGAAATGAACCTGGTAGAGCATCAGACACAAACGAATGCTCCACATGCGGGTTTCACATGCCACCAACTCCACATTCACAGGCAACTTCAGCGCCACAGCCGTTTTCAGATAGCCCTCAATGCAAAGGCTCTAGACGCAAATATTGGTGTGAGAGCTAATTCAATCAAGGAAACACTGCATGTTGGTGAAGGGCATATTGAAGAAGGATCAGCCGAGTGGTTCTTGTGGGAGAACAACTCCATTTGGCTCACTAACTTCACACACCATCAGGCTTCCAAGCAGCTCTCAAGGAAACTCAGTTTTCACACTCTATGCTTAGTGATCTTTGTGTGCCCAGGACTGAAATGAAGCTTGGTCAGCATCCCACACAAACGAATGCTCCACATGCGGGTTTCACATGCCACCAACTCCACATTCACAGGCAACTTCAGCGCCACAGCCGTTTTCACATAGCCCTCAATGCAAAGGCTCTAGACGCAAATATTGGTGTGAGAGCTAATTCAATCAAGGAAACACTGCATGTTGGTGAAGGGCATATTGAAGAAGGATCAGCCGAGTGGTTCTTGTGGGAGAACAACTCCATTTGGCTCACTAACTTCACACACCATCAGGCTTCCAAGCAGCTCTCAAGGAAACTCAGTTTTCACACTCTATGCTTAGTGCTCTTTGTGTGCCCTAGGACTGACATGAAGCTTGGTCAGCATCCCACACAAACGAATGCTCCACATGCGGGTTTCACATGCCACCAACTCCACATTCACAGGCAACTTCAGCGCCACAGCCGTTTTCAGATAGCCCTCAATGCAAAGGCTCTAGACGCAAATATTGGTGTGAGAGCTAATTCAATCAAGGAAACACTGCATGTTGGTGAAGGGCATATTGAAGAAGGATCAGCCGAGTGGTTCTTGTGGGAGAACAACTCCATTTGGCTCACTAACTTCACACACCATCAGGCTTCCAAGCAGCTCTCAAGGAAACTCAGTTTTCACACTCTATGCTTAGTGCCCTTTGAGTGCATTATCTAGGAATGAACCTGGTGGAGCATCCCACACAAACGAATGCTCCACATGCGGGTTTCACATGCCACCAACTCCACATTCACAGGCAACTTCAGCGCCACAGCCGTTTTCAGATAGCCCTCAATGCAAAGGCTCTAGACACAAATATTGGTGTGAGAGCTAATTCAATCAAGGAAACACTGCATGTTGGTGAAGGGCATATTGAAGAAGGATCAGCCGAGCGGTTCTTGTGGGAGAACAACTCCATTTGGCTCACTAACTTCACACACCATCAGGCTTCCAAGCAGCTCTCAAGGAAACTCAGGTTTCACACTCTATGCTTAGTGCCCTTTGAGTGCATTGTCTAGGAATGAACCTGGTAGAGCATCCCACACAAACGAATGCTCCACATGCGGGTTTCACATGCCACCAACTCCACATTCACAGGCAACTTCAGCGCCACAGCCGTTTTCAGATAGCCCTCAATGCAAAGGCTCTAGACGCAAATATTGGTGTGAGAGCTAATTCAATCAAGGAAACACTGCATGTTGGTGAAGGGCATATTGAAGAAGGATCAGCCGAGTGGTTCTTGTGGGAGAACAACTCCATTTGGCTCACTAACTTCACACACCATCAGGCTTCCAAGCAGCTCTCAAGGAAACTCAGTTTTCACACTCTATGCTTAGTGCCCTTTGTATGGCTAGGACTGAAATGAACCTGGTAGAGCATCCCACACAAATGAATGCTCCACATGCGGGTTTCACATGCCACCAACTCCACATTCACAGGCAACTTCAGCGCCACAGCCGTTTTCAGATAGCCCTCAATGCAAAGGCTCTAGACGCAAATATTGGTGTGAGAACTAATTCAATCAAGGAAACACTGCATGTTGGTGAAGGGCATATTGAAGAAGGATCAGCCGAGTGGTTCTTGTGGGAGAACAACTCCATTTGGCTCACTAACTTCACACACCATCAGGCTTCCAAGCAGCTCTCAAGGAAACTCAGTTTTCACACTCTATGCTTAGTGCCCTTTGAGTGCATTATCTAGGAATGAACCTGGTAGAGCATCCCACACAAACGAATGCTCCACATGCGGGTTTCACATGCCACCAACTCCACATTCACAGGCAACTTCAGCGCCACAGCCGTTTTCAGATAGCCCTCAATGCAAAGGCTCTAGACGCAAATATTGGTGTGAGAGCTAATTCAATCAAGGAAACACTGCATGTTGGTGAAGGGCATATTGAAGAAGGATCAGCCGAGCGGTTCTTGTGGGAGAACAACTCCATTTGGCTCACTAACTTCACACACCATCAGGCTTCCAAGCAGCTCTCAAGGAAACTCAGTTTTCACACTCTATGCTTAGTGCCCTTTGAGTGCATTATCTAGGAATGAACCTGGTAGAGCATCCCACACAAACGAATGCTCCACATGCGGGTTTCACATGCCACCAACTCCACATTCACAGGCAACATAAGCGCCACAGCCATTTTCAGATAGCCCTCAATGCAAAGGCTCTAGACGCAAATATTGGTGTGAGAGCTAATTCAATCAAGGAAACACTGCATGTTGGTGAAGGGCATATTGAAGAAGGATCAGCCGAGTGGTTCTTGTGGGAGAACAACTCCATTTGGCTCACTAACTTCACACACCATCAGGCTTCCAAGCAGCTCTCAAGGAAACTCAGTTTTCACACTCTATGCTTAGTGCCCTTTGTATGGCTAGGACTGAAATGAACCTGGTAGAGCATCCCACACAAATGAATGCTCCACATGCGGGTTTCACATGCCACCAACTCCACATTCACAGGCAACTTCAGCGCCACAGCCGTTTTCAGATAGCCCTCAATGCAAAGGCTCTAGACGCAAATATTGGTGTGAGAGCTAATTCAATCAAGGAAACACTGCATGTTGGTGAAGGGCATATTGAAGAAGGATCAGCCGAGTGGTTCTTGTGGGAGAACAACTCCATTTGGCTCACTAACTTCACACACCATCAGGATTCCAAGCAGCTCTCAAGGAAACTCAGTTTTCACACCATATGCTTAGTGCTCTTTGTGTGCCCAGGACTGACATGAAGCTTGGTCAGCATCCCACACAAACGAATGCTCCACATGCGGGTTTCACATGCCACCAACTCCACATTCACAGGCAACTTCAGCGCCACAGCCGTTTTCAGATAGCCCTCAATGCAAAGGCTCTAGACGCAAATATTGGTGTGAGAGCTAATTCAATCAAGGAAACACTGCATGTTGGTGAAGGGCATATTGAAGAAGGATCAGCCGAGTGGTTCTTGTGGGAGAACAACTCCATTTGGCTCACTAACTTCACACACCATCAGGCTTCCAAGCAGCTCTCAAGGAAACTCAGTTTTCACACTCTATGCTTAGTGCCCTTTGAGTGCATTATCTAGGAATGAACCTGGTAGAGCATCCCACACAAACGAATGCTCCACATGCGGGTTTCACATGCCACAAACTCCACATTCACAGGCAACTTCAGCGCCACAGCCGTTTTCAGATAGCCCTCAATGCAAAGGCTCTAGACGCAAATATTGGTGTGAGAGCTAATTCAATCAAGGAAACACTGCATGTTGGTGAAGGGCATATTGAAGAAGGATCAGCCGAGTGGTTCTTGTGGGAGAACAACTCCATTTGGCTCACTAACTTCACACACCATCAGGCTTCCAAGCAGCTCTCAAGGAAACTCAGTTTTCACACTCTATGCTTAGTGCCCTTTGTATGGCTAGGACTGAAATGAACCTGGTAGAGCATCCCACACAAACGAATGCTCCACATGCGGGTTTCACATGCCACCAACTCCACATTCACAGGCAACTTCAGCGCCACAGCCGTTTTCAGATAGCCCTCAAGGCAAAGGCTCTAGACGCAAATATTGGTGTGAGAGCTAATTCAATCAAGGAAACACTGCATGTTGGTGAAGGGCATATTGAAGAAGGATCAGCCGAGTGGTTCTTGTGGGAGAACAACTCCATTTGGCTCACTAACTTCATACACCATCAGGCTTCCAAGCAGCTCTCAAGGAAACTCAGTTTTCACACTCTATGCTTAGTGCCCTTTGAGTGCATTATCTAGGAATGAACCTGGTAGAGCATCCCACACAAACGAATGCTCCACATGCGGGTTTCACATGCCACCAACTCCACATTCACAGGCAACTTCAGCGCCACAGCAGTTTTCAGATAGCCCTCAATGCAAAGGCTCTAGACGCAAATATTGGTGTGAGAGCTAATTCAATCAAGGAAACACTGCATGTTGGTGAAGGGCATATTGAAGAAGGATCAGCCGAGTGGTTCTTGTGGGAGAACAACTCCATTTGGCTCACTAACTTCACACATCATCAGGCTTCCAAGCAGCTCTCAAGGAAACTCAGTTTTCACACTCTATGCTTAGTGCCCTTTGAGTGCATTATCTAGGAATGAACCTGGTAGAGCATCCCACACAAACGAATGCTCCACATGCGGGTTTCACATGCCACAAACTCCACATTCACAGGCAACTTCAGCGCCACAGCCGTTTTCAGATAGCCCTCAATGCAAAGGCTCTAGACGCAAATATTGGTGTGAGAGCTAATTCAATCAAGGAAACACTGCATGTTGGTGAAGGGCATATTGAAGAAGGATCAGCCGAGTGGTTCTTGTGGGAGAACAACTCCATTTGGCTCACTAACTTCACACACCATCAGGCTTCCAAGCAGCTCTCAAGGAAACTCAGTTTTCACAATCTATGCTTAGTGCCCTTTGTATGGCTAGGACTGAAATGAACCTGGTAGAGCATCCCACACAAACGAATGCTCCACATGCGGGTTTCACATGCCAGCAACTCCACATTCACAGGCAACTTCAGCGCCACAGCCGTTTTCAGATAGCCCTCAATGCAAAGGCTCTAGACGCAAATATTGGTGTGAGAGCTAATTCAATCAAGGAAACACTGCATGTTGGTGAAGGGCATATTGAAGAAGGATCAGCCGAGTGGTTCTTGTGGGAGAACAACTCCATTTGGCTCACTCACTTCACACACCATCAGGCTTCCAAGCAGCTCTCAAGGAAACTCAGTTTTCACACTCTATGCTTAGTGCCCTTTGAGTGCATTATCTAGGAATGAACCTGGTAGAGCATCCCACACAAACGAATGCTCCACATGCGGGTTTCACATGCCACCAACTCCACATTCACAGGCAACTTCAGCGCCACAGCCGTTTCAGATAGCCCTCAATGCAAAGGCTCTAGACGCAAATATTGGTGTGAGAGCTAATTCAATCAAGGAAACACTGCATGTTGGTGAAGGGCATATTGAAGAAGGATCAGCCGAGCGGTTCTTGTGGGAGAACAACTCCATTTGGCTCACTAACTTCACACACCATCAGGCTTCCAAGCAGCTCTCAAGGAACTCAGTTTTCACACTCTATGCTTAGTGCCCTTTGAGTGCATTATCTAGGAATGAACCTGGTGGAGCATCCCACACAAACGAATGCTCCACATGCGGGTTTCACATGCCACAACTCCACATTCACAGGCAACTTCAGCGCCACAGCCGTTTTCAGATAGCCCTCAATGCAAAGGCTCTAGACGCAAATATTGGTGTGAGAGCTAATTCAATCAGGAAACACTGCATGTTGGTGAAGGGCATATTGAAGAGGATCAGCCGAGTGGTTCTTGTGGGAGAACAACTCCATTTGGCTCACTAACTTCACACACCATCAGGCTTCCAAGCAGCTCTCAAGGAACCTCAGTTTTCACACTCTATGCTTAGTGCCCTTTGTATGGCTAGGACTGAAATTAACCTGGTAGAGCATCCCACACAAATGAATGCTCCACATGCGGGTTTCACATGCCACCAACTCCACATTCACAGGCAACTTCAGCGCCACAGCCGTTTTCAGATAGCCCTCAATGCAAAGGCTCTAGACGCAAATATTGGTATGAGAGCTAATTCAATCAAGGAAACACTGCATGTTGGTGAAGGCATATTGAAGAAGGATCAGCCGAGTGGTTCTTGTGGAGAACAACTCCATTTGGCTCACTAACTTCACACACCATCAGGCTTCCAAGCAGCTCTCAAGGAAACTCAGTTTTCACACTCTTTGCTTAGTGCTCTTTGTGTGCCAGGACTGACATGAAGCTTGGTCAGCATCCCACACAAACGAATTGCTCCACATGCGGGTTTCACATGCCACCAACGCCACATTCACAGGCAACTTCAGCGCCACAGCCGTTTTCAGATAGCCCTCAATGCAAAGGCTCTAGACGCAAATATTGGTGTGAGAGCTAATTCAATCAAGGAAACACTGCATGTTGGTGAAGGGCATATTGAAGAAGGATCAGCCGAGTGGTTCTTGTGGGAGAACAACTCCATTTGGCTCACTAACTTCACACACCATCAGGCTTCCAAGCAGCTCTCAAGGAAACTCAGTTTTCACACTCTATGCTTAGTGCCCTTTGTATGGCTAGGACTGAAATGAACCTGGTAGAGCATCCCACACAAATGAATGCTCCACATGCGGGTTTCACATGCCACCAACTCCACATTCACAGGCAACTTCAGCGCCACAGCCGTTTTCAGATAGCCCTCAATGCAAAGGCTCTAGATGCAAATATTGGTGTGAGAGCTAATTCAATCAAGGAAACACTGCATGTTGGTGAAGGGCATATTGAAGAAGGATCAGCCGAGTGGTTCTTGTGGGAGAACAACTCCATTTGGCTCACTAACTTCACACACCATCAGGCTTCCAAGCAGCTCTCAAGGAAACTCAGTTTTCACACTCTATGCTTAGTGCCCTTTGTATGGCTAGGACTGAAATGAACCTGGTAGAGCATCCCACACAAACGAATGCTCCACATGCGGGTTTCACATGCCACCAACTCCACATTCACAGGCAACTTCAGCGCCACAGCCGTTTTCAGATAGCCCTCAATGCAAAGGCTCTAGACGCAAATATTGGTGTGAGAGCTAATTCAATCAAGGAAACACTGCATGTTGGTGAAGGGCATATTGAAGAAGGATCAGCTGAGTGGTTCTTGTGGGAGAACAACTCCATTTGGCTCACTAACTTCACACACCATCAGTCTTCCAAGCAGCTCTCAAGGAAACTCAGTTTTCACACTCTATGCTTAGTGATCTTTGTGTGCCCAGGACTGAAATGAAGCTTGGTCAGCATCCCACACAAACGAATGCTCCACATGCGGGTTTCACATGCCACCAACTCCACATTCACAGGCAACTTCAGCGCCACAGCCGTTTTCACATAGCCCTCAATGCAAAGGCTCTAGACGCAAATATTGGTGTGAGAGCTAATTCAATCAAGGAAACACTGCATGTTGGTGAAGGGCATATTGAAGAAGGATCAGCTGAGTGGTTCTTGTGGGAGAACAACTCTATTTGGCTCACTAACTTCACACACCATCAGGCTTCCAAGCAGCTCTCAAGGAAACTCAGTTTTCACACTCTATGCTTAGTGCCCTTTGAGTGCATTATCTAGGAATGAACCTGGTAGAGCATCCCACACAAACGAATGCTCCACATGCGGGTTTCACATGCCACAAACTCCACATTCACAGGCAACTTCAGCGCCACAGCCGTTTTCAGATAGCCCTCAATGCAAAGGCTCTAGACGCAAATATTGGTGTGAGAGCTAATTCAATCAAGGAAACACTGCATGTTGGTGAAGGGCATATTGAAGAAGGATCAGCCGAGTGGTTCTTGTGGGAGAACAACTCCATTTGGCTCACTAACTTCACACACCATCAGGCTTCCAAGCAGCTCTCAAGGAAACTCAGTTTTCACACTCTATGCTTAGTGCCCTTTGTATGGCTAGGACTGAAATGAACCTGGTAGAGCATCCCACACAAACGAATGCTCCACATGCGGGTTTCACATGCCACCAACTCCACATTCACAGGCAACTTCAGCGCCACAGCCGTTTTCAGATAGCCCTCAATGCAAAGGCTCTAGACGCAAATATTGGTGTGAGAGCTAATTCAATCAAGGAAACACTGCATGTTGGTGAAGGGCATATTGAAGAAGGATCAGCCGAGTGGTTCTTGTGGGAGAACAACTCCATTTGGCTCACTAACTTCACACATCATCAGGCTTCCAAGCAGCTCTCAAGGAAACTCAGTTTTCACACTCTATGCTTAGTGCCCTTTGAGTGCATTATCTAGGAATGAACCTGGTAGAGCATCCCACACAAACGAATGCTCCACATGCGGGTTTCACATGCCACCAACTCCACATTCACAGGCAACTTCAGCGCCACAGCCGTTTTCAGATAGCCCTCAATGCAAAGGCTCTAGACGCAAATATTGGTGTGAGAGCTAATTCAATCAAGGAAACACTGCATGTTGGTGAAGGGCATATTGAAGAAGGATCAGCCGAGTGGTTCTTGTGGGACAACAACTCCATTTGGCTCACTAACTTCACACACCATCAGGCTTCCAAGCAGCTCTCAAGGAAACTCAGTTTTCACAATCTATGCTTAGTGCCCTTTGTATGGCTAGGACTGAAATGAACCTGGTAGAGCATCCCACACAAACGAATGCTCCACATGCGGGTTTCACATGCCAGCAACTCCACATTCACAGGCAACTTCAGCGCCACAGCCGTTTTCAGATAGCCCTCAATGCAAAGGCTCTAGACGCAAATATTGGTGTGAGAGCTAATTCAATCAAGGAAACACTGCATGTTGGTGAAGGGCATATTGAAGAAGGATCAGCCGAGTGGTTCTTGTGGGAGAACAACTCCATTTGGCTCACTAACTTCACACACCATCAAGCTTCCAAGCAGCTCTCAAGGAAACTCAGTTTTCACACTCTATGCTTAGTGCCCTTTGAGTGCATTATCTAGGAATGAACCTGGTAGAGCATCCCACACAAACGAATGCTCCACATGCGGGTTTCACATGCCACCAACTCCACATTCACAGGCAACTTCAGCGCCACAGCCGTTTTCAGATAGCCCTCAATGCAAAGGCTCTAGACGCAAATATTGGTGTGAGAGCTAATTCAATCAAGGAAACACTGCATGTTGGTGAAGGGCATATTGAAGAAGGATCAGCCGAGCGGTTCTTGTGGGAGAACAACTCCATTTGGCTCACTAACTTCACACACCATCAGGCTTCCAAGCAGCTCTCAAGGAAACTCAGTTTTCACACTCTATGCTTAGTGCCCTTTGAGTGCATTATCTAGGAATGAACCTGGTGGAGCATCCCACACAAACGAATGCTCCACATGCGGGTTTCACATGCCACAAACTCCACATTCACAGGCAACTTCAGCGCCACAGCCGTTTTCAGATAGCCCTCAATGAAAAGGCTCTAGACGCAAATATTGGTGTGAGAGCTAATTCAATCAAGGAAACACTGCATGTTGGTGAAGGGCATATTGAAGAGGATCAGCCGAGTGGTTCTTGTGGGAGAACAACTCCATTTGGCTCACTAACTTCACACACCATCAGGCTTCCAAGCAGCTCTCAAGGAACCTCAGTTTTCACACTCTATGCTTAGTGCCCTTTGTATGGCTAGGACTGAAATGAACCTGGTAGAGCATCCCACACAAATGAATGCTCCACATGCGGGTTTCACATGCCACCAACTCCACATTCACAGGCAACTTCAGCGCCACAGCCGTTTTCAGATAGCCCTCAATGCAAAGGCTCTAGACGCAAATATTGGTATGAGAGCTAATTCAATCAAGGAAACACTGCATGTTGGTGAAGGGCATATTGAAGAAGGATCAGCCGAGTGGTTCTTGTGGGAGAACAACTCCATTTGGCTCACTAACTTCACACACCATCAGGCTTCCAAGCAGCTCTCAAGGAAACTCAGTTTTCACACTCTTTGCTTAGTGCTCTTTGTGTGCCCAGGACTGACATGAAGCTTGGTCAGCATCCCACACAAACGAATGCTCCACATGCGGGTTTCACATGCCACCAACGCCACATTCACAGGCAACTTCAGCGCCACAGCCGTTTTCAGATAGCCCTCAATGCAAAGGCTCTAGACGCAAATATTGGTGTGAGAGCTAATTCAATCAAGGAAACACTGCATGTTGGTGAAGGGCATATTGAAGAAGGATCAGCCGAGTGGTTCTTGTGGGAGAACAACTCCATTTGGCTCACTAACTTCACACACCATCAGGCTTCCAAGCAGCTCTCAAGGAAACTCAGTTTTCACACTCTATGCTTAGTGCCCTTTGTATGGCTAGGACTGAAATGAACCTGGTAGAGCATCCCACACAAATGAATGCTCCACATGCGGGTTTCACATGCCACCAACTCCACATTCACAGGCAACTTCAGCGCCACAGCCGTTTTCAGATAGCCCTCAATGCAAAGGCTCTAGATGCAAATATTGGTGTGAGAGCTAATTCAATCAAGGAAACACTGCATGTTGGTGAAGGGCATATTGAAGAAGGATCAGCCGAGTGGTTCTTGTGGGAGAACAACTCCATTTGGCTCACTAACTTCACACACCATCAGGCTTCCAAGCAGCTCTCAAGGAAACTCAGTTTTCACACTCTATGCTTAGTGCCCTTTGTATGGCTAGGACTGAAATGAACCTGGTAGAGCATCAGACACAAACGAATGCTCCACATGCGGGTTTCACATGCCACCAACTCCACATTCACAGGCAACTTCAGCGCCACAGCCGTTTTCAGATAGCCCTCAATGCAAAGGCTCTAGACGCAAATATTGGTGTGAGAGCTAATTCAATCAAGGAAACACTGCATGTTGGTGAAGGGCATATTGAAGAAGGATCAGCTGAGTGGTTCTTGTGGGAGAACAACTCCATTTGGCTCACTAACTTCACACACCATCAGTCTTCCAAGCAGCTCTCAAGGAAACTCAGTTTTCACACTCTATGCTTAGTGATCTTTGTGTGCCCAGGACTGAAATGAAGCTTGGTCAGCATCCCACACAAACGAATGCTCCACATGCGGGTTTCACATGCCACCAACTCCACATTCACAGGCAACTTCAGCGCCACAGCCGTTTTCAGATAGCCCTCAATGCAAAGGCTCTAGACGCAAATATTGTTGTGAGAGCTAATTCAATCAAGGAAACACTGCATGTTGGTGAAGGGCATATTGAAGAAGGATCAGTCGAGTGGTTCTTGTGGGAGAACAACTCCATTTGGCTCACTAACTTCACACACCATCAGGCTTCCAAGCAGCTCTCAAGGAAACTCAGTTTTCACACTCTATGCTTAGTGCCCTTTGAGTGCATTATCTAGGAATGAACCTGGTAGAGCATCCCACACAAACGAATGCTCCACATGCGGGTTTCACATGCCATCAACTCCACATTCACAGGCAACTTCAGCGCCACAGCCGTTTTCAGATAGCCCTCAATGCAAAGGCTCTAGACGCAAATATTGGTGTGAGAGCTAATTCAATCAAGGAAACACTGCATGTTGGTGAAGGGCATATTGAAGAAGGATCAGCCGAGTGGTTCTTGTGCGAGAACAACTCCATTTGGCTCACTAACTTCACACACCATCAGGCTTCCAAGCAGCTCTCAAGGAAACTCAGTTTTCACACTCTATGCTTAGTGCCCTTTGAGTGCATTATCTAGGAATGAACCTGGTAGAGCATCCCACACAAACGAATGCTCCACATGCGGGTTTCACATGCCACCAACTCCACATTCACAGGCAACTTCAGGGCCACAGCCGTTTTCAGATAGCCCCCAATGCAAAGGCTCTAGACGCAAATATTGGTGTGAGAGCTAATTCAATCAAGGAAACACTGCATGTTGGTGAAGGGCATATTGAAGAAGGATCATCCGAGTGGTTCTTGTGGGAGAACAACTCCATTTGGCTCACTAACTTCACACACCATCAGTCTTCCAAGCAGCTCTCAAGGAAACTCAGTTTTCACACTCTATGCTTAGTGATCTTTGTGTGCCCAGGACTGAAATGAAGCTTGGTCAGCATCCCACACAAACGAATGCTCCACATGCGGTTTTCACATGCCACCAACTCCACATTCACAGGCAACTTCAGCGCCACAGCCGTTTTCAGATAGCCCTCAATGCAAAGGCTCTAGACGCAAATATTGGTATGAGAGCTAATTCAATCAAGGAAACACTGCATGTTGGTGAAGGGCATATTGAAGAAGGATCAGCCGAGTGGTTCTTGTGGGAGAACAACTCCATTTGGCTCACTAACTTCACACACCATCAGGCTTCCAAGCAGCTCTCAAGGAAACTCAGTTTTCACACTCTTTGCTTAGTGCTCTTTGTGTGCCCAGGACTGACATGAAGCTTGGTCAGCATCCCACACAAACGAATGCTCCACATGCGGGTTTCACATGCCACCAACGCCACATTCACAGGCAACTTCAGCGCCACAGCCGTTTTCAGATAGCCCTCAATGCAAAGGCTCTAGACGCAAATATTGGTGTGAGAGCTAATTCAATCAAGGAAACACTGCATGTTGGTGAAGGGCATATTGAAGAAGGATCAGCCGAGTGGTTCTTGTGGGAGAACAACTCCATTTGGCTCACTAACTTCACACACCATCAGGCTTCCAAGCAGCTCTCAAGGAAACTCAGTTTTCACACTCTATGCTTAGTGCCCTTTGTATGGCTAGGACTGAAATGAACCTGGTAGAGCATCCCACACAAATGAATGCTCCACATGCGGGTTTCACATGCCACCAACTCCACATTCACAGGCAACTTCAGCGCCACAGCCGTTTTCAGATAGCCCTCAATGCAAAGGCTCTAGATGCAAATATTGGTGTGAGAGCTAATTCAATCAAGGAAACACTGCATGTTGGTGAAGGGCATATTGAAGAAGGATCAGCCGAGTGGTTCTTGTGGGAGAACAACTCCATTTGGCTCACTAACTTCACACACCATCAGGCTTCCAAGCAGCTCTCAAGGAAACTCAGTTTTCACACTCTATGCTTAGTGCCCTTTGTATGGCTAGGACTGAAATGAACCTGGTAGAGCATCCCACACAAACGAATGCTCCACATGCGGGTTTCACATGCCACCAACTCCACATTCACAGGCAACTTCAGCGCCACAGCCGTTTTCAGATAGCCCTCAATGCAAAGGCTCTAGACGCAAATATTGGTGTGAGAGCTAATTCAATCAAGGAAACACTGCATGTTGGTGAAGGGCATATTGAAGAAGGATCAGCTGAGTGGTTCTTGTGGGAGAACAACTCCATTTGGCTCACTAACTTCACACACCATCAGTCTTCCAAGCAGCTCTCAAGGAAACTCAGTTTTCACACTCTATGCTTAGTGATCTTTGTGTGCCCAGGACTGAAATGAAGCTTGGTCAGCATCCCACACAAACGAATGCTCCACATGCGGGTTTCACATGCCACCAACTCCACATTCACAGGCAACTTCAGCGCCACAGCCGTTTTCACATAGCCCTCAATGCAAAGGCTCTAGACGCAAATATTGGTGTGAGAGCTAATTCAATCAAGGAAACACTGCATGTTGGTGAAGGGCATATTGAAGAAGGATCAGCTGAGTGGTTCTTGTGGGAGAACAACTCTATTTGGCTCACTAACTTCACACACCATCAGGCTTCCAAGCAGCTCTCAAGGAAACTCAGTTTTCACACTCTATGCTTAGTGCCCTTTGAGTGCATTATCTAGGAATGAACCTGGTAGAGCATCCCACACAAACGAATGCTCCACATGCGGGTTTCACATGCCACAAACTCCACATTCACAGGCAACTTCAGCGCCACAGCCGTTTTCAGATAGCCCTCAATGCAAAGGCTCTAGACGCAAATATTGGTGTGAGAGCTAATTCAATCAAGGAAACACTGCATGTTGGTGAAGGGCATATTGAAGAAGGATCAGCCGAGTGGTTCTTGTGGGAGAACAACTCCATTTGGCTCACTAACTTCACACACCATCAGGCTTCCAAGCAGCTCTCAAGGAAACTCAGTTTTCACACTCTATGCTTAGTGCCCTTTGTATGGCTAGGACTGAAATGAACCTGGTAGAGCATCCCACACAAACGAATGCTCCACATGCGGGTTTCACATGCCACCAACTCCACATTCACAGGCAACTTCAGCGCCACAGCCGTTTTCAGATAGCCCTCAATGCAAAGGCTCTAGACGCAAATATTGGTGTGAGAGCTAATTCAATCAAGGAAACACTGCATGTTGGTGAAGGGCATATTGAAGAAGGATCAGCCGAGTGGTTCTTGTGGGAGAACAACTCCATTTGGCTCACTAACTTCACACATCATCAGGCTTCCAAGCAGCTCTCAAGGAAACTCAGTTTTCACACTCTATGCTTAGTGCCCTTTGAGTGCATTATCTAGGAATGAACCTGGTAGAGCATCCCACACAAACGAATGCTCCACATGCGGGTTTCACATGCCACCAACTCCACATTCACAGGCAACTTCAGCGCCACAGCCGTTTTCAGATAGCCCTCAATGCAAAGGCTCTAGACGCAAATATTGGTGTGAGAGCTAATTCAATCAAGGAAACACTGCATGTTGGTGAAGGGCATATTGAAGAAGGATCAGCCGAGTGGTTCTTGTGGGACAACAACTCCATTTGGCTCACTAACTTCACACACCATCAGGCTTCCAAGCAGCTCTCAAGGAAACTCAGTTTTCACAATCTATGCTTAGTGCCCTTTGTATGGCTAGGACTGAAATGAACCTGGTAGAGCATCCCACACAAACGAATGCTCCACATGCGGGTTTCACATGCCAGCAACTCCACATTCACAGGCAACTTCAGCGCCACAGCCGTTTTCAGATAGCCCTCAATGCAAAGGCTCTAGACGCAAATATTGGTGTGAGAGCTAATTCAATCAAGGAAACACTGCATGTTGGTGAAGGGCATATTGAAGAAGGATCAGCCGAGTGGTTCTTGTGGGAGAACAACTCCATTTGGCTCACTAACTTCACACACCATCAAGCTTCCAAGCAGCTCTCAAGGAAACTCAGTTTTCACACTCTATGCTTAGTGCCCTTTGAGTGCATTATCTAGGAATGAACCTGGTAGAGCATCCCACACAAACGAATGCTCCACATGCGGGTTTCACATGCCACCAACTCCACATTCACAGGCAACTTCAGCGCCACAGCCGTTTTCAGATAGCCCTCAATGCAAAGGCTCTAGACGCAAATATTGGTGTGAGAGCTAATTCAATCAAGGAAACACTGCATGTTGGTGAAGGGCATATTGAAGAAGGATCAGCCGAGCGGTTCTTGTGGGAGAACAACTCCATTTGGCTCACTAACTTCACACACCATCAGGCTTCCAAGCAGCTCTCAAGGAAACTCAGTTTTCACACTCTATGCTTAGTGCCCTTTGAGTGCATTATCTAGGAATGAACCTGGTGGAGCATCCCACACAAACGAATGCTCCACATGCGGGTTTCACATGCCACAAACTCCACATTCACAGGCAACTTCAGCGCCACAGCCGTTTTCAGATAGCCCTCAATGAAAAGGCTCTAGACGCAAATATTGGTGTGAGAGCTAATTCAATCAAGGAAACACTGCATGTTGGTGAAGGGCATATTGAAGAGGATCAGCCGAGTGGTTCTTGTGGGAGAACAACTCCATTTGGCTCACTAACTTCACACACCATCAGGCTTCCAAGCAGCTCTCAAGGAACCTCAGTTTTCACACTCTATGCTTAGTGCCCTTTGTATGGCTAGGACTGAAATGAACCTGGTAGAGCATCCCACACAAATGAATGCTCCACATGCGGGTTTCACATGCCACCAACTCCACATTCACAGGCAACTTCAGCGCCACAGCCGTTTTCAGATAGCCCTCAATGCAAAGGCTCTAGACGCAAATATTGGTATGAGAGCTAATTCAATCAAGGAAACACTGCATGTTGGTGAAGGGCATATTGAAGAAGGATCAGCCGAGTGGTTCTTGTGGGAGAACAACTCCATTTGGCTCACTAACTTCACACACCATCAGGCTTCCAAGCAGCTCTCAAGGAAACTCAGTTTTCACACTCTTTGCTTAGTGCTCTTTGTGTGCCCAGGACTGACATGAAGCTTGGTCAGCATCCCACACAAACGAATGCTCCACATGCGGGTTTCACATGCCACCAACGCCACATTCACAGGCAACTTCAGCGCCACAGCCGTTTTCAGATAGCCCTCAATGCAAAGGCTCTAGACGCAAATATTGGTGTGAGAGCTAATTCAATCAAGGAAACACTGCATGTTGGTGAAGGGCATATTGAAGAAGGATCAGCCGAGTGGTTCTTGTGGGAGAACAACTCCATTTGGCTCACTAACTTCACACACCATCAGGCTTCCAAGCAGCTCTCAAGGAAACTCAGTTTTCACACTCTATGCTTAGTGCCCTTTGTATGGCTAGGACTGAAATGAACCTGGTAGAGCATCCCACACAAATGAATGCTCCACATGCGGGTTTCACATGCCACCAACTCCACATTCACAGGCAACTTCAGCGCCACAGCCGTTTTCAGATAGCCCTCAATGCAAAGGCTCTAGATGCAAATATTGGTGTGAGAGCTAATTCAATCAAGGAAACACTGCATGTTGGTGAAGGGCATATTGAAGAAGGATCAGCCGAGTGGTTCTTGTGGGAGAACAACTCCATTTGGCTCACTAACTTCACACACCATCAGGCTTCCAAGCAGCTCTCAAGGAAACTCAGTTTTCACACTCTATGCTTAGTGCCCTTTGTATGGCTAGGACTGAAATGAACCTGGTAGAGCATCAGACACAAACGAATGCTCCACATGCGGGTTTCACATGCCACCAACTCCACATTCACAGGCAACTTCAGCGCCACAGCCGTTTTCAGATAGCCCTCAATGCAAAGGCTCTAGACGCAAATATTGGTGTGAGAGCTAATTCAATCAAGGAAACACTGCATGTTGGTGAAGGGCATATTGAAGAAGGATCAGCTGAGTGGTTCTTGTGGGAGAACAACTCCATTTGGCTCACTAACTTCACACACCATCAGTCTTCCAAGCAGCTCTCAAGGAAACTCAGTTTTCACACTCTATGCTTAGTGATCTTTGTGTGCCCAGGACTGAAATGAAGCTTGGTCAGCATCCCACACAAACGAATGCTCCACATGCGGGTTTCACATGCCACCAACTCCACATTCACAGGCAACTTCAGCGCCACAGCCGTTTTCAGATAGCCCTCAATGCAAAGGCTCTAGACGCAAATATTGTTGTGAGAGCTAATTCAATCAAGGAAACACTGCATGTTGGTGAAGGGCATATTGAAGAAGGATCAGTCGAGTGGTTCTTGTGGGAGAACAACTCCATTTGGCTCACTAACTTCACACACCATCAGGCTTCCAAGCAGCTCTCAAGGAAACTCAGTTTTCACACTCTATGCTTAGTGCCCTTTGAGTGCATTATCTAGGAATGAACCTGGTAGAGCATCCCACACAAACGAATGCTCCACATGCGGGTTTCACATGCCATCAACTCCACATTCACAGGCAACTTCAGCGCCACAGCCGTTTTCAGATAGCCCTCAATGCAAAGGCTCTAGACGCAAATATTGGTGTGAGAGCTAATTCAATCAAGGAAACACTGCATGTTGGTGAAGGGCATATTGAAGAAGGATCAGCCGAGTGGTTCTTGTGCGAGAACAACTCCATTTGGCTCACTAACTTCACACACCATCAGGCTTCCAAGCAGCTCTCAAGGAAACTCAGTTTTCACACTCTATGCTTAGTGCCCTTTGAGTGCATTATCTAGGAATGAACCTGGTAGAGCATCCCACACAAACGAATGCTCCACATGCGGGTTTCACATGCCACCAACTCCACATTCACAGGCAACTTCAGGGCCACAGCCGTTTTCAGATAGCCCCCAATGCAAAGGCTCTAGACGCAAATATTGGTGTGAGAGCTAATTCAATCAAGGAAACACTGCATGTTGGTGAAGGGCATATTGAAGAAGGATCATCCGAGTGGTTCTTGTGGGAGAACAACTCCATTTGGCTCACTAACTTCACACACCATCAGTCTTCCAAGCAGCTCTCAAGGAAACTCAGTTTTCACACTCTATGCTTAGTGATCTTTGTGTGCCCAGGACTGAAATGAAGCTTGGTCAGCATCCCACACAAACGAATGCTCCACATGCGGTTTTCACATGCCACCAACTCCACATTCACAGGCAACTTCAGCGCCACAGCCGTTTTCAGATAGCCCTCAATGCAAAGGCTCTAGACGCAAATATTGGTGTGAGAGCTAATTCAATCAAGGAAATACTGCATGTTGGTGAAGGGCATATTGAAGAAGGATCAGCCGAGTGGTTCTTGTGGGAGAACAACTCCATTTGGCTCACTAACTTCACACACCATCAGGCTTCCAAGCAGCTCTCAAGGAAACTCAGTTTTCACACCCTATGCTTAGTGCCCTTTCAGTGCATTATCTAGGAATGAACCTGGTAGAGCATCCCATACAAACGAATGCTCCACATGCGGGTTTCACATGCCACCAACTCCACATTCACAGGCAACATAAGCGCCACAGCAGTTTTCAGATAGCCCTCAATGCAAAGGCTCTAGACGCAAATATTGGTGTGAGAGCTAATTCAATCAAGGAAACACTGCATGTTGGTGAAGGGCATATTGAAGAAGGATCAGCCGAGTGGTTCTTGTGGGAGAACAACTCCATTTGGCTCACTAACTTCACACACCATCAGGCTTCCAAGCAGCTCTCAAGGAAACTCAGTTTTCACACCCGATGCTTAGTGCCCTTTTAGTGCATTATCTAGGAATGAACCTGGTAGAGCATCCCATACAAACGAATGCTCCACATGCGGGTTTCACATGCCACCAACTCCACATTCACAGGCAACATAAGCGCCACAGCCGTTTTCAGATAGCCCTCAATGCAAAGGCTCTAGACGCAAATATTGGTGTGAGAGCTAATTCAATCAAGGAAACACTGCATGTTGGTGAAGGGCATATTGAAGAAGGATCAGCTGAGTGGTTCTTGTGGGAGAACAACTCCATTTGGCTCACTAACTTCACACACCATCAGGCTTCCAAGCAGCTCTCAAGGAAACTCAGTTTTCACACTCTATGCTTAGTGCCCTTTGAGTGCATTATCTAGGAATGAACCTGGTAGAGCATCCCACACAAACGAATGCTCCACATGCGGGTTTCACATGCCACCAACTCCACATTCACAGGCAACTTCAGCGCCACAGCCGTTTTCAGATAGCCCTCAATGCAAAGGCTCTAGACGCAAATATTGGTGTGAGAGCTAATTCAATCAAGGAAACACTGCATGTTGGTGAAGGGCATATTGAAGAAGGATCAGCCGAGTGGTTCTTGTGGGAGAACAACTCCATTTGGCTCACTAACTTCATACACCATCAGGCTTCCAAGCAGCTCTCAAGGAAACTCAGTTTTCACACTCTATGCTTAGTGCCCTTTCTATGGCTAGGACTCATATGAACCTGGTAGAGCATCCCACACAAATGAATGCTCCACATGCGGTTTTCACATGCCACCAACTCCACATTCACAGGCAACTTCAGCGCCACAGCCGTTTTCAGATAGCCCTCAATGCAAAGGCTCTAGACGCAAATATTGGTGTGAGAGCTAATTCAATCAAGGAAACACTGCATGTTGGTGAAGGGCATATTGAAGAAGGATCAGCCGAGTGGTTCTTGTGGGAGAACAACTCCATTTGGCTCACCAACTTCACACACCATCAGGCTTCCAAGCAGCTCTCAAGGAAACTCAGTTTTCACACTCTATGCTTAGTGCCCTTTGAGTGCATTATCTAGGAATGAACCTGGTAGAGCATCCCACACAAACGAATGCTCCACATGCGGGTTTCACATGCCACCAACTCCACATTCACAGGCAACTTCAGCGCCACAGCCGTTTTCAGATAGCCCTCAATGCAAAGGCTCTAGACGCAAATATTGGTGTGAGAGCTAATTCAATCAAGGAAACACTGAATGTTGGTGAAGGGCATATTGAAGAAGGATCATCCGAGTGGTTCTTGTGGGAGAACAACTCCATTTGGCTCACTAACTTCACACACCATCAGTCTTCCAAGCAGCTCTCAAGGAAACTCAGTTTTCACACTCTATGCTTAGTGCCCTTTGTATGGCTAGGACTGAAATGAACCTGGTAGAGCATCCCACACAAACGAATGCTCCACATGCGGGTTTCACATGCCACAAACTCCACATTCACAGGCAACTTCAGCGCCACAGCCGTTTTCAGATAGCCCTCAATGCAAAGGCTCTAGACGCAAATATTGGTGTGAGAGCTAATTCAATCAAGGAAACACTGCATGTTGGTGAAGGGCATATTGAAGAAGGATCAGCCGAGCGGTTCTTGTGGGAGAACAACTCCATTTGGCTCACTAACTTCACACACCATCAGGCTTCCAAGCAGCTCTCAAGGAAACTCAGTTTTCACACTCTATGCTTAGTGCCCTTTGAGTGCATTATCTAGGAATGAACCTGGTGTAGCATCCCACACAAACGAATGCTCCACATGCGGGTTTCACATGCCACAAACTCCACATTCACAGGCAACTTCAGCGCCACAGCCGTTTTCAGATAGCCCTCAATGCAAAGGCTCTAGACGCAAATATTGGTGTGAGAGCTAATTCAATCAAGGAAACACTGCATGTTGGTGAAGGGCATATTGAAGAAGGATCAGCCGAGTGGTTCTTGTGGGAGAACAACTCCATTTGGCTCACTAACTTCACACACCATCAGGCTTCCAAGCAGCTCTCAAGGAAACTCAGTTTTCACACTGTATGCTTAGTGCCCTTTGAGTGCATTATCTAGGAATGAACCTGGTAGAGCATCCCACACAAACGAATGCTCCACATGCGGGTTTCACATGCCACCAACTCCACATTCACAGGCAACTTCAGCGCCACAGCCGTTTTCAGATAGCCCTCAATGCAAAGGCTCTAGACGCAAATATTGGTGTGAGAGCTAATTCAATCAAGGAAATACTGCATGTTGGTGAAGGGCATATTGAAGAAGGATCAGCCGAGTGGTTCTTGTGGGAGAACAACTCCATTTGGCTCACTAACTTCACACACCATCAGGCTTCCAAGCAGCTCTCAAGGAAACTCAGTTTTCACACTCTATGCTTAGTGCCCTTTCTATGGCTAGGACTCAAATGAACCTGGTAGAGCATCCCACACAAATGAATGCTCCACATGCGGGTTTCACATGCCACCAACTCCACATTCACAGGCAACTTCAGCGCCACAGCCGTTTTCAGATAGCCCTCAATGCAAAGGCTCTAGACGCAAATATTGGTGTGAGAGCTAATTCAATCAAGGAAACACTGCATGTTGGTGAAGGGCATATTGAAGAAGGATCAGCCGAGTGGTTCTTGTGGGAGAACAACTCCATTTGGCTCACTAACTTCACACACCATCAGGCTTCCAAGCAGCTCTCAAGGAAACTCAGTTTTCACACTCTATGCTTAGTGCCCTTTGAGTGCATTATCTAGGAATGAACCTGGTAGAGCATCCCACACAAACGAATGCTCCACATGC
>NW_026696885.1:0-82353 GCF_030435755.1 Ochotona princeps | reverse complement strand
AACCTGGTAGAGCATCCCACACAAACCAATGCTCCACATGCGGGTTTCACATGCCACCAACTCCACATTCACAGACAACTTCAGCGCCAAAGCCATTTTCAGATAGCCCTCAATGCAGAGGCTCTAGGCCCAAATATTGGTGTGAGAGCTAATTCAATCAAGGAAATACTGCATGTTGGTGAAGCGCATATTGAAGAAGAATCAGCCGAGTGGTTCTTGTGGGAGAACAACTCCATTTGGCTCACTAACTTCACACACCATCAGGGTTCCAAGCAGCTCTGAAGGAAACTCAGTTTTCACACTCTAGGCTTAATGCCCTTTGAGTGCATTATGTAGGAATGAACCTGGTAGAGCATCCCACAGAAAAGAATGTTCCACATGCGGGTTTCACATGCCACCAACTCCACATTCACAGACAACTTCAGCGCCAAAGCCATTTTCAGATAGCTCTCAATGCAAAGGCTCTAGGTGCAAATATTGGTGTGAGAGCTAATTCAATCAAGGAAACACTGCATGTTGGTGAAGCGCATATTGAAGAAGGATCAGCCGAGTGGTGCTTGTGGGAGAACAACTCCATTTGGCTCACTAACTTCACACACCATCAGGCTTCCAAGCAGCTCTCAAGGAAACTCAGTTTTCACACTCTAGGCTTAATGCCCTTTGAGTGTATTATGTAGGAATGAACCTGGTAGAGCATCCCACACAAACCAATGCTCCACATGCGGGTTTCACATGCCACCAACTCCACATTCACAGGCAACTTCAGCGTCACAACCGTTTTCAGATAGCCCTCAATGAAAAGGCTCTAGACGCAAATATTGGTGTGAGAGCTAATTCAATCAAGGAAACACTGCATGTTGGTGAAGCGCATATTGAAGAAGAATCAGCCGAGAGGTTCTTGTGGGAGAACAACTCCATTTGGCTCACTAACTTCACACACCATCAGGCTTCCAAGCAGCTCTCAAGGAAACTCAGTTTTCACACTCTAGGCTTAATGCCCTTTGAGTGCCTAGGAATGAAATGCACCTGGTAGAGCATCCCACACAAACCAATGCTCCACATGCGGGTTTCACATGCCACCAACTCCACATTCACAGACAACTTCAGCGCCAAACCATTTTCAGATAGCCCTCAATACAAAGGCTCTAGGCGCAAATATTGGTGTGAGAGCTAATTCAATCAAGGAAACACTGCATGTTGGTGAAGCGCATATTGAAGAAGAATCAGCCGAGTGGTTCTTGTGGGAGAACAACTCCATTTGGCTCACTAACTTCACACACCATCAGGCTTCCAAGCAGCTCTCAAGGAAACTCAGTTTTCACACTCTAGGCTTAATGCCCTTTGAGTGCCTAGGACTCAAATTAAGCTTTGTGAGTTTATAACAGAAACGAATGCTCCACATGCGGGTTTCACATGCCACCAACTCCACATTCACAGACAACTTCAGCGCCAAAGCCGTTTTCAGGTAGCCCTCAATGCAAAGGCTCCAGGCCCAAATATTGGTGTGAGAGCTAATTCAATCAAGGAAACACTGCATGTTGGTGAAGGGCATGTTGAAGAAGGATCAGCCGAGTGGTTCTTGTGGGAGAACAACTCCATTTGGCTCACTAACTTCACACACCATCAGGCTTCCAAGCAGCTCTCAAGGAAACTCAGTTTTCACACTCTAGGCTTAATGCCCTTTGAGTGCATTATGTAGGAATGAACCTGGTAGAGCATCCCACACAAACCAATGCTCCACATGCGGGTTTCACATGCCACCAACTCCACATTCACAGACAACTTCAGCGCCAAAGCCATTTTCAGATAGCCCTCAATGCAAAGGCTCTAGGCGCAAATATTGGTGTGAGAGCTAATTCAATCAAGGAAACACTGCATGTTGGTGAAGCGCATATTGAAGAAGAATCAGCCGAGTGGTTCTTGTGGGAGAACAACTCCATTTGGCTCACTAACTTCACACACCATCAGGCTTCCAAGCAGCTCTCAAGGAAACTCAGTTTTCACACTCTAGGCTTAATGCCCTTTGAGTGCATTATGTAGGAATGAACCTGGTAGAGCATCCCACAGAAAAGAATGTTCCACATGCGGGTTTCACATGCCACCAACTCCACATTCACAGACAACTTCAGCGCCAAAGCCATTTTCAGATAGCTCTCAATGCAAAGGCTCTAGGTGCAAATATTGGTGTGAGAGCTAATTCAATCAAGGAAACACTGCATGTTGGTGAAGCGCATATTGAAGAAGGATCAGCCGAGTGGTGCTTGTGGGAGAACAACTCCATTTGGCTCACTAACTTCACACACCATCAGGCTTCCAAGCAGCTCTCAAGGAAACTCAGTTTTCACACTCTAGGCTTAATGCCCTTTGAGTGTATTATGTAGGAATGAACCTGGTAGAGCATCCCACACAAACCAATGCTCCACATGCGGGTTTCACATGCCACCAACTCCACATTCACAGGCAACTTCAGCGTCACAGCCGTTTTCAGATAGCCCTCAATGCAAAGGCTCTAGACGCAAATATTGGTGTGAGAGCTAATTCAATCAAGGAAACACTGCATGTTGGTGAAGCGCATATTGAAGAAGAATCAGCCGAGAGGTTCTTGTGGGAGAACAACTCCATTTGGCTCACTAACTTCACACACCATCAGGCTTCCAAGCAGCTCTCAAGGAAACTCAGTTTTCACACTCTAGGCTTAATGCCCTTTGAGTGCCTAGGAATGAAATGCACCTGGTAGAGCATCCCACACAAACCAATGCTCCACATGCGGGTTTCACATGCCACCAACTCCACATTCACAGACAACTTCAGCGCCAAACCATTTTCAGATAGCCCTCAATACAAAGGCTCTAGGCGCAAATATTGGTGTGAGAGCTAATTCAATCAAGGAAACACTGCATGTTGGTGAAGCGCATATTGAAGAAGAATCAGCCGAGTGGTTCTTGTGGGAGAACAACTCCATTTGGCTCACTAACTTCACACACCATCAGGCTTCCAAGCAGCTCTCAAGGAAACTCAGTTTTCACACTCTAGGCTTAATGCCCTTTGAGTGCCTAGGACTCAAATTAAGCTTTGTGAGTTTATAACAGAAACGAATGCTCCACATGCGGGTTTCACATGCCACCAACTCCACATTCACAGACAACTTCAGCGCCAAAGCCGTTTTCAGGTAGCCCTCAATGCAAAGGCTCCAGGCCCAAATATTGGTGTGAGAGCTAATTCAATCAAGGAAACACTGCATGTTGGTGAAGGGCATGTTGAAGAAGGATCAGCCGGGTGGTTCTTGTGGGAGAACAACTCCATTTGGCTCACTAACTTCACACACCATCAGGCTTCCAAGCAGCTCTCAAGGAAACTCAGTTTTCACACTCTAGGCTTAATGCCCTTTGAGTGCATTATGTAGGAATGAACCTGGTAGAGCATCCCACACAAACCAATGCTCCACATGCGGGTTTCACATGCCACCAACTCCACATTCACAGACAACTTCAGCGCCAAAGCCATTTTCAGATAGCCCTCAATGCAAAGGCTCTAGGCGCAAATATTGGTGTGAGAGCTAATTCAATCAAGGAAACACTGCATGTTGGTGAAGCGCATATTGAAGAAGAATCAGCCGAGTGGTTCTTGTGGGAGAACAACTCCATTTGGCTCACTAACTTCACACACCATCAGGCTTCCAAGCAGCTCTGAAGGAAACTCAGTTTTCACACTCTATGCTTAGTGCCCTTTGAGTGCCTAGGACTGAAATGAAGCTTGGTAGAGCATCCCACACAAACGAATGCTCCACATGCGGGTTTCACATGCCACCAACTCCACATTCACAGGCAACTTCAGCGCCACAGCCATTTTCAGACAGCCCTCAATGCAAAGGCTCTAGACGCAAATATTGGTGTGAGAGCTAATTCAATCAAGGAAACACTGCATGTTGGTGAAGCGCATATTGAAGAAGAATCAGCCGAGTGGTTCTTGTGGGAGAACAACTTCATTTGGCTTACTAACTTCACACACCATCAGGCTTCCAAGCAGCTCTCAAGGAAACTCAGTTTTCACACTCTAGGCTTAATGCCCTTTGAGTGCCTAGGACTGAAATGAACCTGGTAGAGCATCCCACACAAACCAATGCTCCACAGGCGGGTTTCACATGCCACCAACTCCACATTCACAGACAACTTCAGCGTCACAGCCGTTTTCAGATAGCCCTCAATGCAAAGGCTCTAGACGCAAATATTGGTGTGAGAGCTAATTCAATCAAGGAAACACTGCATGTTGGTGAAGCGCATATTGAAGAAGAATCAGCCGAGTGGTTCTTGTGGGAGAACAACTCCATTTGGCTCACTAACTTCACACACCATCAGGCTTCCAAGCAGCTCTCAAGAAAACTCAGTTTTCACACTCTATGCTTAGTGTCCTTTGAGTGCCTATGACTGAAATGAAGCTTGGTGAGCATCCCACACAAACGAATGCTCCACATGCGGGTTTCACATGCCACCAACTCCACATTCACAGACAACTTCAGCGCCACAGCCGTTTTCAGATAGCCCTCAATGCAAAGGCTCTAGGCGCAAATATTGGTGTGAGAGCTAATTCAATCAAGGAAACACTGCATGTTGGTGAAGCGCATATTGAAGAAGAATCAGCCGAGTGGTTCTTGTGGGAGAACAACTCCATTTGGCTCACTAACTTCACACACCATCAGGCTTCCAAGCAGCTCTCAAGGAAACTCAGTTTTCACACTCTAGGCTTAATGCCCTTTGAGTGCCTAGGACTCAAATTAAGCTTTGTGAGTTTATAACAGAAACGAATGCTCCACATGCGGGTTTCACATGCCACCAACTCCACATTCACAGACAACTTCAGCGCCAAAGCCGTTTTCAGGTAGCCCTCAATGCAAAGGCTCCAGGCCCAAATATTGGTGTGAGAGCTAATTCAATCAAGGAAACACTGCATGTTGGTGAAGGGCATGTTGAAGAAGGATCAGCCGAGTGGTTCTTGTGGGAGAACAACTCCATTTGGCTCACTAACTTCACACACCATCAGGCTTCCAAGCAGCTCTCAAGGAAACTCAGTTTTCACACTCTAGGCTTAATGCCCTTTGAGTGCATTATGTAGGAATGAACCTGGTAGAGCATCCCACACAAACGAATGCTCCACATGCGGGTTTCACATGCCACCAACTCCACATTCACAGACAACTTCAGCGCCAAAGCCATTTTCAGATAGCCCTCAATGCAAAGGCTCTAGGCGCAAATATTGGTGTGAGAGCTAATTCAATCAAGGAAACACTGCATGTTGGTGAAGCGCATATTGAAGAAGAATCAGCCGAGTGGTTCTTGTGGGAGAACAACTCCATTTGGCTCACTAACTTCACACACCATCAGGCTTCCAAGCAGCTCTGAAGGAAACTCAGTTTTCACACCATATGCTTAGTGCCCTTTGAGTGCCTAGGACTGAAATGAAGCTTGGTAGAGCATCCCACACAAACGAATGCTCCACATGCGGGTTTCACATGCCACCAACTCCACATTCACAGGCAACTTCAGCGCCACAGCCATTTTCAGACAGCCCTCAATGCAAAGGCTCTAGACGCAAATATTGGTGTGAGAGCTAATTCAATCAAGGAAACACTGCATGTTGGTGAAGCGCATATTGAAGAAGAATCAGCCGAGTGGTTCTTGTGGGAGAACAACTCCATTTGGCTTACTAACTTCACACACCATCAGGCTTCCAAGCAGCTCTCAAGGAAACTCAGTTTTCACACTCTAGGCTTAATGCCCTTTGAGTGCCTAGGACTGAAATGAACCTGGTAGAGCATCCCACACAAACCAATGCTCCACAGGCGGGTTTCACATGCCACCAACTCCACATTCACAGACAACTTCAGCGCCACAGCCGTTTTCAGATAGCCCTCAATGCAAAGGCTCTAGACGCAAATATTGGTGTGAGAGCTAATTCAATCAAGGAAACACTGCATGTTGGTGAAGCGCATATTGAAGAAGAATCAGCCGAGTGGTTCTTGTGGGAGAACAACTCCATTTGGCTCACTAACTTCACACACCATCAGGCTTCCAAGCAGCTCTCAAGAAAACTCAGTTTTCACACTCTATGCTTAGTGTCCTTTGAGTGCCTATGACTGAAATGAAGCTTGGTGAGCATCCCACACAAACGAATGCTCCACATGCGGGTTTCACATGCCACCAACTCCACATTCACAGACAACTTCAGCGCCACAGCCGTTTTCAGATAGCCCTCAATACAAAGGCTCTAGGCGCAAATATTGGTGTGAGAGCTAATTCAATCAAGGAAACACTGCATGTTGGTGAAGCGCATATTGAAGAAGAATCAGCCGAGTGGTTCTTGTGGGAGAACAACTCCATTTGGCTCACTAACTTCACACACCATCAGGCTTCCAAGCAGCTCTCAAGGAAACTCAGTTTTCACACTCTAGGCTTAATGCCCTTTGAGTGCATTATGTAGGAATGAACCTGGTAGAGCATCCCACACAAACCAATGCTCCACATGCGGGTTTCACATGCCACCAACTCCACATTCACAGACAACTTCAGCGCCAAAGCCATTTTCAGATAGCCCTCAATGCAGAGGCTCTAGGCCCAAATATTGGTGTGAGAGCTAATTCAATCAAGGAAATACTGCATGTTGGTGAAGCGCATATTGAAGAAGAATCAGCCGAGTGGTTCTTGTGGGAGAACAACTCCATTTGGCTCACTAACTTCACACACCATCAGGGTTCCAAGCAGCTCTGAAGGAAACTCAGTTTTCACACTCTAGGCTTAATGCCCTTTGAGTGCATTATGTAGGAATGAACCTGGTAGAGCATCCCACAGAAAAGAATGTTCCACATGCGGGTTTCACATGCCACCAACTCCACATTCACAGACAACTTCAGCGCCAAAGCCATTTTCAGATAGCTCTCAATGCAAAGGCTCTAGGTGCAAATATTGGTGTGAGAGCTAATTCAATCAAGGAAACACTGCATGTTGGTGAAGCGCATATTGAAGAAGGATCAGCCGAGTGGTGCTTGTGGGAGAACAACTCCATTTGGCTCACTAACTTCACACACCATCAGGCTTCCAAGCAGCTCTCAAGGAAACTCAGTTTTCACACTCTAGGCTTAATGCCCTTTGAGTGTATTATGTAGGAATGAACCTGGTAGAGCTTCCCACACAAACCAATGCTCCACATGCGGGTTTCACATGCCACCAACTCCACATTCACAGGCAACTTCAGCGTCACAACCGTTTTCAGATAGCCCTCAATGAAAAGGCTCTAGACGCAAATATTGGTGTGAGAGCTAATTCAATCAAGGAAACACTGCATGTTGGTGAAGCGCATATTGAAGAAGGATCAGCCGAGAGGTTCTTGTGGGAGAACAACTCCATTTGGCTCACTAACTTCACACACCATCAGGCTTCCAAGCAGCTCTCAAGGAAACTCAGTTTTCACACTCTAGGCTTAATGCCCTTTGAGTGCCTAGGAATGAAATGCACCTGGTAGAGCATCCCACACAAACCAATGCTCCACAGGCGGGTTTCACATGCCACCAACTCCACATTCACAGACAACTTCAGCGCCAAACCATTTTCAGATAGCCCTCAATACAAAGGCTCTAGGCGCAAATATTGGTGTGAGAGCTAATTCAATCAAGGAAACACTGCATGTTGGTGAAGCGCATATTGAAGAAGAATCAGCCGAGTGGTTCTTGTGGGAGAACAACTCCATTTGGCTCACTAACTTCACACACCATCAGGCTTCCAAGCAGCTCTCAAGGAAACTCAGTTTTCACACTCTAGGCTTAATGCCCTTTGAGTGCCTAGGACTCAAATTAAGCTTTGTGAGTTTATAACAGAAACGAATGCTCCACATGCGGGTTTCACATGCCACCAACTCCACATTCACAGACAACTTCAGCGCCAAAGCCGTTTTCAGGTAGCCCTCAATGCAAAGGCTCCAGGCCCAAATATTGGTGTGAGAGCTAATTCAATCAAGGAAACACTGCATGTTGGTGAAGGGCATGTTGAAGAAGGATCAGCCGAGTGGTTCTTGTGGGAGAACAACTCCATTTGGCTCACTAACTTCACACACCATCAGGCTTCCAAGCAGCTCTCAAGGAAACTCAGTTTTCACACTCTAGGCTTAATGCCCTTTGAGTGCATTATGTAGGAATGAACCTGGTAGAGCATCCCACACAAACCAATGCTCCACATGCGGGTTTCACATGCCACCAACTCCACATTCACAGACAACTTCAGCGCCAAAGCCATTTTCAGATAGCCCTCAATGTAAAGGCTCTAGGCGCAAATATTGGTGTGAGAGCTAATTCAATCAAGGAAACACTGCATGTTGGTGAAGCGCATATTGAAGAAGAATCAGCCGAGTGGTTCTTGTGGGAGAACAACTCCATTTGGCTCACTAACTTCACACACCATCAGGCTTCCAAGCAGCTCTCAAGGAAACTCAGTTTTCACACTCTAGGCTTAATGCCCTTTGAGTGCATTATGTAGGAATGAACCTGGTAGAGCATCCCACAGAAAAGAATGTTCCACATGCGGGTTTCACATGCCACCAACTCCACATTCACAGACAACTTCAGCGCCAAAGCCATTTTCAGATAGCTCTCAATGCAAAGGCTCTAGGTGCAAATATTGGTGTGAGAGCTAATTCAATCAAGGAAACACTGCATGTTGGTGAAGCGCATATTGAAGAAGGATCAGCCGAGTGGTGCTTGTGGGAGAACAACTCCATTTGGCTCACTAACTTCACACACCATCAGGCTTCCAAGCAGCTCTCAAGGAAACTCAGTTTTCACACTCTAGGCTTAATGCCCTTTGAGTGTATTATGTAGGAATGAACCTGGTAGAGCATCCCACACAAACCAATGCTCCACATGCGGGTTTCACATGCCACCAACTCCACATTCACAGGCAACTTCAGCGTCACAGCCGTTGTCAGATAGCCCTCAATGCAAAGGCTCTAGACGCAAATATTGGTGTGAGAGCTAATTCAATCAAGGAAACACTGCATGTTGGTGAAGCGCATATTGAAGAAGAATCAGCCGAGAGGTTCTTGTGGGAGAACAACTCCATTTGGCTCACTAACTTCACACACCATCAGGCTTCCAAGCAGCTCTCAAGGAAACTCAGTTTTCACACTCTAGGCTTAATGCCCTTTGAGTGCCTAGGAATGAAATGCACCTGGTAGAGCATCCCACACAAACCAATGCTCCACATGCGGGTTTCACATGCCACCAACTCCACATTCACAGACAACTTCAGCGCCAAACCATTTTCAGATAGCCCTCAATACAAAGGCTCTAGGCGCAAATATTGGTGTGAGAGCTAATTCAATCAAGGAAACACTGCATGTTGGTGAAGCGCATATTGAAGAAGAATCAGCCGAGTGGTTCTTGTGGGAGAACAACTCCATTTGGCTCACTAACTTCACACACCATCAGGCTTCCAAGCAGCTCTCAAGGAAACTCAGTTTTCACACTCTAGGCTTAATGCCCTTTGAGTGCCTAGGACTCAAATTAAGCTTTGTGAGTTTATAACAGAAACGAATGCTCCACATGCGGGTTTCACATGCCACCAACTCCACATTCACAGACAACTTCAGCGCCAAAGCCGTTTTCAGGTAGCCCTCAATACAAAGGCTCCAGGCCCAAATATTGGTGTGAGAGCTAATTCAATCAAGGAAACACTGCATGTTGGTGAAGGGCATGTTGAAGAAGGATCAGCCGAGTGGTTCTTGTGGGAGAACAACTCCATTTGGCTCACTAACTTCACACACCATCAGGCTTCCAAGCAGCTCTCAAGGAAACTCAGTTTTCACACTCTAGGCTTAATGCCCTTTGAGTGCATTATGTAGGAATGAACCTGGTAGAGCATCCCACACAAACCAATGCTCCACATGCGGGTTTCACATGCCACCAACTCCACATTCACAGACAACTTCAGCGCCAAAGCCATTTTCAGATAGCCCTCAATGCAAAGGCTCTAGGCGCAAATATTGGTGTGAGAGCTAATTCAATCAAGGAAACACTGCATGTTGGTGAAGCGCATATTGAAGAAGAATCAGCCGAGTGGTTCTTGTGGGAGAACAACTCCATTTGGCTCACTAACTTCACACACCATCAGGCTTCCAAGCAGCTCTCAAGGAAACTCAGTTTTCACACTCTATGCTTAGTGCCCTTTGAGTGCCTAGGACTGAAATGAAGCTTGGTAGAGCATCCCACACAAACGAATGCTCCACATGCGGGTTTCACATGCCACCAACTCCACATTCACAGGCAACTTCAGCGCCACAGCCATTTTCAGACAGCCCTCAATGCAAAGGCTCTAGACGCAAATATTGGTGTGAGAGCTAATTCAATCAAGGAAACACTGCATGTTGGTGAAGCGCATATTGAAGAAGAATCAGCCGAGTGGTTCTTGTGGGAGAACAACTCCATTTGGCTTACTAACTTCACACACCATCAGGCTTCCAAGCAGCTCTCAAGGAAACTCAGTTTTCACACTCTAGGCTTAATGCCCTTTGAGTGCCTAGGACTGAAATGAACCTGGTAGAGCATCCCACACAAACCAATGCTCCACAGGCGGGTTTCACATGCCACCAACTCCACATTCACAGACAACTTCAGCGTCACAGCCGTTTTCAGATAGCCCTCAATGCAAAGGCTCTAGACGCAAATATTGGTGTGAGAGCTAATTCAATCAAGGAAACACTGCATGTTGGTGAAGCGCATATTGAAGAAGAATCAGCCGAGTGGTTCTTGTGGGAGAACAACTCCATTTGGCTCACTAACTTCACACACCATCAGGCTTCCAAGCAGCTCTCAAGAAAACTCAGTTTTCACACTCTATGCTTAGTGTCCTTTGAGTGCCTATGACTGAAATGAAGCTTGGTGAGCATCCCACACAAACGAATGCTCCACATGCGGGTTTCACATGCCACCAACTCCACATTCACAGACAACTTCAGCGCCACAGCCGTTTTCAGATAGCCCTCAATACAAAGGCTCTAGGCGCAAATATTGGTGTGAGAGCTAATTCAATCAAGGAAACACTGCATGTTGGTGAAGCGCATATTGAAGAAGAATCAGCCGAGTGGTTCTTGTGGGAGAACAACTCCATTTGGCTCACTAACTTCACACACCATCAGGCTTCCAAGCAGCTCTCAAGGAAACTCAGTTTTCACACTCTAGGCTTAATGCCCTTTGAGTGCCGAGGACTCAAATGAAGCTTGGTGAGCTTATCACACAAACCATGCTCCACATGCGGGTTTCACATGCCACCAACTCCACATTCACAGACAACTTCAGCGCCAAAGCCGTTTTCAGATAGCCCTCAATGCAAAGGCTCTAGACGCAAATATTGGTGTGAGAGCTAATTCAATCAAGGAAACACTGCATGTTGGTGAAGCGCATATTGAAGAAGAATCAGCCGAGTGGTTCTTGTGGGAGAACAACTCCATTTGGCTCACTAACTTCACACACCATCAGGCTTCCAAGCAGCTCTCAAGGAAACTCAGTTTTCACACTCTAGGCTTAATGCCCTTTGAGTGCATTATGTAGGAATGAACCTGGTAGAGCATCCCACACAAACGAATGCTCCACATGCGGGTTTCACATGCCACCAACTCCACATTCACAGACAACTTCAGCGCCAAAGCCATTTTCAGATAGCCCTCAATGCAAAGGCTCTAGACCCAAATATTGGTGTGAGAGCTAATTCAATCAAGGAAACACTGCATGTTGGTGAAGCGCATATTGAAGAAGAATCAGCCGAGTGGTTCTTGTGGGAGAACAACTCCATTTGGCTCACTAACTTCACACACCATCAGGCTTCCAAGCAGCTCTCAAGGAAACTCAGTTTTCACACTCTAGGCTTAATGCCCTTTGAGTGCCTAGGACTCAAATTAAGCTTGGTGAGTTTATAACAGAAACGAATGCTCCACATGCGGGTTTCACATGCCACCAACTCCACATTCACAGACAACTTCAGCGTCACAGCCGTTTTCAGATAGCCCTCAATGCAAAGGCTCCAGGCCCAAATATTGGTGTGAGAGCTAATTCAATCAAGGAAACACTGCATGTTGGTGAAGCGCATGTTGAAGAAGGATCAGCCCAGTGGTTCTTGTGGGAGAACAACTCCATTTGGCTCACTAACTTCACACACCATCAGGCTTCCAAGCAGCTCTCAAGGAATCTCAGTTTTCACACTCTACGCTTAATGCCCTTTGAGTGCATTATGTAGGAATGAACCTGGTAGAGCATCCCACACAAACCAATGCTCCACATGCGGGTTTCACATGCCACCAACTCCACATTCACAGACAACTTCAGCGCCAAAGCCATTTTCAGATAGCCCTCAATGCAAAGGCTCTAGGCCCAAATATTGGTGTGAGAGCTAATTCAATCAAGGAAACACTGCATGTTGGTGAAGCGCATATTGAAGATGAATCAGCCGAGTGCTTCTTGTGGGAGAACAACTCCATTTGGCTCACTAACTTCACACACCATCAGGCTTCCAAGCAGCTCTCAAGGAAACTCAGTTTTCACACTCTAGGCTTAATGCCCTTTGAGTGCCTAGGACTGAAATGAACCTGGTAGAGCATCCCACACAAAAGAATGTTCCACATGCGGGTTTCACATGCCACCAACTCCACATTCACAGGCAACTTCAGCGCCACAGCCGTTTTCAGATAGCCCTCAATGCAAAGGCTCTAGACGCAAATATTGGTGTGAGAGCTAATTCAATCAAGGAAACACTGCATGTTGGTGAAGGGCATATTGAAGAAGGATCAGCCGAGTGGTTCTTGTGGGAGAACAACTCCATTTGGCTCACTAACTTCACACACCATCAGGCTTCCAAGCAGCTCTCAAGGAAACTCAGTTTTCACACTCTAGGCTTAGTGCCCTTTGAGTGCCTAGGACTGAAATGAAGCTTGGTAGAGCATCCCACACAAACGAATGCTCCACATGCGGGTTTCACATGCCACCAACTCCACATTCACAGACAACTTCAGCGCCACAGCCATTTTCAGACAGCCCTCAATGCAAAGGCTCTAGACGCAAATATTGGTGTGAGAGCTAATTCAATCAAGGAAACACTGCATGTTGGTGAAGCGCATATTGAAGAAGAATCAGCCGAGTGGTTCTTGTGGGAGAACAACTCAATTTGGCTCACTAACTTCACACACCATCAGGCTTCCAAGCAGCTCTCAAGGAAACTCAGTTTTCACACTCTAGGCTTAATGCCCTTTGAGTGCCTAGCACTCAAATTAAGCTTGGTGAGTTTATAACAGAAACGAATGCTCCACATGCGGGTTTCACATGCCACCAACTCCACATTCACAGACAACTTCAGCGCCACAGCCGTTTTCAGATAGCCCTCAATGCAAAGGCTCCAGGCCCAAATATTGGTGTGAGAGCTAATTCAATCAAGGAAACACTGCATGTTGGTGAAGCGCATGTTGAAGAAGGATCAGCCGAGTGGTTCTTGTGGGAGAACAACTCCATTTGGCTCACTAACTTCACACACCATCAGGCTTCCAAGCAGCTCTCAAGGAAACTCAGTTTTCACACTCTAGGCTTAATGCCCTTTGAGTGCATTATGTAGGAATGAACCTGGTAGAGCATCCCACACAAACCAATGCTCCACATGGGGGTTTCACATGCCACCAACTCCACATTCACAGACAACTTCAGCGCCAAAGCCATTTTCAGATAGCCCTCAATGCAAAGGCTCTAGGCCCAAATATTGGTGTGAGAGCTAATTCAATCAAGGAAACACTGCATGTTGGTGAAGCGCATATTGAAGATGAATCAGCCGAGTGGTTCTTGTGGGAGAACAACTCCATTTGGCTCACTAACTTCACACACCATCAGGCTTCCAAGCAGCTCTCAAGGAAACTCAGTTTTCACACTCTAGGCTTAATGCCCTTTGAGTGCATTATCTACGAATGAACCTGGTAGAGCATCCCACACAAAAGAATGTTCCACATGCGGGTTTCACATGCCACCAACTCCACATTCACAGACAACTTCAGCGTCACAGCCGTTTTCAGATAGCCCTCAATGCAAAGGCTCTAGACGCAAATATTGGTGTGAGAGCTAATTCAATCAAGGAAACACTGCATGTTGGTGAAGGGCATATTGAAGAAGGATCAGCCGAGTGGTTCTTGTGGGAGAACAACTCCATTTGGCTCACTAACTTCACACACCATCAGGCTTCCAAGCAGCTCTGAAGGAAACTCAGTTTTCACACTCTATGCTTAGTGCCCTTTGAGTGCCTAGGACTGAAATGAAGCTTGGTAGAGCATCCCACACAAACGAATGCTCCACATGCGGGTTTCACATGCCACCAACTCCACATTCACAGGCAACTTCAGCGCCACAGCCATTTTCAGACAGCCCTCAATGCAAAGGCTCTAGACGCAAATATTGGTGTGAGAGCTAATTCAATCAAGGAAACACTGCATGTTGGTGAAGGGCATATTGAAGAAGGATCAGCCGAGTGGTTCTTGTGGGAGAACAACTCCATTTGGCTCACTAACTTCACACACCATCAGGGTTCCAAGCAGCTCTCAAGAAAACTCAGTTTTCACACTCTAGGCTTAATGCCCTTTGAGTGCCTAGGAATGAAATGCACCTGGTAGAGCATCCCACACAAACGAATGCTTCACGTGCGGGTTTCACATGCCACCAACTCCACATTCACAGACAACTTCAGCGCCACAGCCATTTTCAGATAGCCCTCAATACAAAGGCTCTAGGCGCAAATATTGGTGTGAGAGCTAATTCAATCAAGGAAACACTGCATGTTGGTGAAGCGCATATTGAAGAAGAATCAGCCGAGTGGTTCTTGTGAGAGAACACCTCCATTTGGCTCACTAACTTCACACACCATCAGGCTTCCATGCAGCTCTCAAGGAAACTCAGTTTTCACACTCTAGGCTTAATGCCCTTTGAGTGTTGAGGACTCAAATGAAGCTTGGTGAGCTTATCACACAAACCAATGCTCCACATGCGGGTTTCACATGCCACCAACTCCACATTCACAGACAACTTCAGCGCCAAAGCCGTTTTCAGATAGCCCTCAATGCAAAGGCTCTAGACGCAAATATTGGTGTGAGAGCTAATTCAATCAAGGAAACACTGCATGTTGGTGAAGCGCATATTGAAGAAGAATCAGCCGAGTGGTTCTTGTGGGAGAACAACTCCATTTGGCTCACTAACTTCACACACCATCAGGCTTCCAAGCAGCTCTCAAGGAAACTCAGTTTTCACACTCTAGGCTTAATGCCCTTTAAGTGCATTATCTAGGAATGAACCTGGTAGAGCATCCCACACAAACGAATGCTCCACATGCGAGTTTCACATGCCACCAACTCCACATTCACAGACAACTTCAGCGCCAAAGCCATTTTCAGATAGCCCTCAATGCAAAGGCTCTAGACCCAAATATTGGTGTGAGAGCTAATTCAATCAAGGAAACACTGCATGTTGGTGAAGGGCATATTGAAGAAGAATCAGCTGAGTGGTTCTTGTGGGAGAACAACTCCATTTGGCTCACTAACTTCACACACCATCAGGCTTCCAAGCAGCTCTCAAGGAAACTCAGTTTTCACACTCTAGGCTTAATGCCCTTTGAGTGCCTAGGACTCAAATTAAGCTTGGTGAGTTTATAACAGAAACGAATGCTCCACATGCGGGTTTCACATGCCACCAACTCCACATTCACAGACAACTTCAGCGCCAAAGCCGTTTTCAGGTAGCCCTCAATGCAAAGGCTCCAGGCCCAAATATTGGTGTGAGAGCTAATTCAATCAAGGAAACACTGCATGTTGGTGAAGCGCATATTGAAGAAGAATCAGCCGAGAGGTTCTTGTGGGAGAACAACTCCATTTGGCTCACTAACTTCACACACCATCAGGCTTCCAAGCAGCTCTCAAGGAAACTCAGTTTTCACACTCTAGGCTTAATGCCCTTTGAGTGCCTAGGAATGAAATGCACCTGGTAGAGCATCCCACACAAACCAATGCTCCACATGCGGGTTTCACATGCCACCAACTCCACATTCACAGACAACTTCAGCGCCAAACCATTTTCAGATAGCCCTCAATACAAAGGCTCTAGGCGCAAATATTGGTGTGAGAGCTAATTCAATCAAGGAAACACTGCATGTTGGTGAAGCGCATATTGAAGAAGAATCAGCCGAGTGGTTCTTGTGGGAGAACAACTCCATTTGGCTCACTAACTTCACACACCATCAGGCTTCCAAGCAGCTCTCAAGGAAACTCAGTTTTCACACTCTAGGCTTAATGCCCTTTGAGTGCCTAGGACTCAAATTAAGCTTTGTGAGTTTATAACAGAAACGAATGCTCCACATGCGGGTTTCACATGCCACCAACTCCACATTCACAGACAACTTCAGCGCCAAAGCCGTTTTCAGGTAGCCCTCAATGCAAAGGCTCCAGGCCCAAATATTGGTGTGAGAGCTAATTCAATCAAGGAAACACTGCATGTTGGTGAAGGGCATGTTGAAGAAGGATCAGCCGAGTGGTTCTTGTGGGAGAACAACTCCATTTGGCTCACTAACTTCACACACCATCAGGCTTCCAAGCAGCTCTCAAGGAAACTCAGTCTTCACACTCTAGGCTTAATGCCCTTTGAGTGCATTATGTAGGAATGAACCTGGTAGAGCATCCCACACAAACCAATGCTCCACATGCGGGTTTCACATGCCACCAACTCCACATTCACAGACAACTTCAGCGCCAAAGCCATTTTCAGATAGCCCTCAATGCAAAGGCTCTAGGCGCAAATATTGGTGTGAGAGCTAATTCAATCAAGGAAACACTGCATGTTGGTGAAGCGCATATTGAAGAAGAATCAGCCGAGTGGTTCTTGTGGGAGAACAACTCCATTTGGCTCACTAACTTCACACACCATCAGGCTTCCAAGCAGCTCTCAAGGAAACTCAGTTTTCACACTCTAGGATTAATGCCCTTTGAGTGAATTATCTACGAATGAATCTGGTAGAGCATCCCACAGAAAAGAATGTTCCACATGCGGGTTTCACATGCCACCAACTCCACATTCACAGGCAACTTCAGCGCCACAGCCGTTTTCAGATAGCCCTCAATGCAAAGGCTCTAGACGCAAATATTGGTGTGAGAGCTAATTCAATCAAGGAAACACTGCATGTTGGTGAAGCGATGTTGAAGAAGAATCAGCCGAGTGGTTCTTGTGGGAGAACAACTCCATTTGGCTCACTAACTTCACACACCATCAGGCTTCCAAGCAGCTCTCAAGGAAACTCAGTTTTCACACTCTATGCTTAGTGCCCTTTGAGTGCCTAGGACTGAAATGAAGCTTGGTAGAGCATCCCACACAAACGAATGCTCCACATGCGGGTTTCACATGCCACCAACTCCACATTCACAGGCAACTTCAGCGCCAAAGCCATTTTCAGACAGCCCTCAATGCAAAGGCTCTAGACGCAAATATTGGTGTGAGAGCTAATTCAATCAAGGAAACACTGCATGTTGGTGAAGCGCATATTGAAGAAGAATCAGCCGAGTGGTTCTTGTGGGAGAACAACTCCATTTGGCTCACTAACTTCACACACCATCAGGCTTCCAAGCAGCTCTCAAGGAAACTCAGTTTTCACACTCTAGGCTTAATGCCCTTTAAGTGCATTATCTAGGAATGAACCTGGTAGAGCATCCCACACAAACGAATGCTCCACATGCGAGTTTCACATGCCACCAACTCCACATTCACAGACAACTTCAGCGCCAAAGCCATTTTCAGATAGCCCTCAATGCAAAGGCTCTAGACCCAAATATTGGTGTGAGAGCTAATTCAATCAAGGAAACACTGCATGTTGGTGAAGGGCATATTGAAGAAGAATCAGCTGAGTGGTTCTTGTGGGAGAACAACTCCATTTGGCTCACTAACTTCACACACCATCAGGCTTCCAAGCAGCTCTCAAGGAAACTCAGTTTTCACACTCTAGGCTTAATGCCCTTTGAGTGCCTAGGACTCAAATTAAGCTTGGTGAGTTTATAACAGAAACGAATGCTCCACATGCGGGTTTCACATGCCACCAACTCCACATTCACAGACAACTTCAGCGCCAAAGCCGTTTTCAGGTAGCCCTCAATGCAAAGGCTCCAGGCCCAAATATTGGTGTGAGAGCTAATTCAATCAAGGAAACACTGCATGTTGGTGAAGCGCATATTGAAGAAGAATCAGCCGAGAGGTTCTTGTGGGAGAACAACTCCATTTGGCTCACTAACTTCACACACCATCAGGCTTCCAAGCAGCTCTCAAGGAAACTCAGTTTTCACACTCTAGGCTTAATGCCCTTTGAGTGCCTAGGAATGAAATGCACCTGGTAGAGCATCCCACACAAACCAATGCTCCACATGCGGGTTTCACATGCCACCAACTCCACATTCACAGACAACTTCAGCGCCAAACCATTTTCAGATAGCCCTCAATACAAAGGCTCTAGGCGCAAATATTGGTGTGAGAGCTAATTCAATCAAGGAAACACTGCATGTTGGTGAAGCGCATATTGAAGAAGAATCAGCCGAGTGGTTCTTGTGGGAGAACAACTCCATTTGGCTCACTAACTTCACACACCATCAGGCTTCCAAGCAGCTCTCAAGGAAACTCAGTTTTCACACTCTAGGCTTAATGCCCTTTGAGTGCCTAGGACTCAAATTAAGCTTTGTGAGTTTATAACAGAAACGAATGCTCCACATGCGGGTTTCACATGCCACCAACTCCACATTCACAGACAACTTCAGCGCCAAAGCCGTTTTCAGGTAGCCCTCAATGCAAAGGCTCCAGGCCCAAATATTGGTGTGAGAGCTAATTCAATCAAGGAAACACTGCATGTTGGTGAAGGGCATGTTGAAGAAGGATCAGCCGAGTGGTTCTTGTGGGAGAACAACTCCATTTGGCTCACTAACTTCACACACCATCAGGCTTCCAAGCAGCTCTCAAGGAAACTCAGTCTTCACACTCTAGGCTTAATGCCCTTTGAGTGCATTATGTAGGAATGAACCTGGTAGAGCATCCCACACAAACCAATGCTCCACATGCGGGTTTCACATGCCACCAACTCCACATTCACAGACAACTTCAGCGCCAAAGCCATTTTCAGATAGCCCTCAATGCAAAGGCTCTAGGCGCAAATATTGGTGTGAGAGCTAATTCAATCAAGGAAACACTGCATGTTGGTGAAGCGCATATTGAAGAAGAATCAGCCGAGTGGTTCTTGTGGGAGAACAACTCCATTTGGCTCACTAACTTCACACACCATCAGGCTTCCAAGCAGCTCTCAAGGAAACTCAGTTTTCACACTCTAGGATTAATGCCCTTTGAGTGAATTATCTACGAATGAACCTGGTAGAGCATCCCACAGAAAAGAATGTTCCACATGCGGGTTTCACATGCCACCAACTCCACATTCACAGGCAACTTCAGCGCCACAGCCGTTTTCAGATAGCCCTCAATGCAAAGGCTCTAGACGCAAATATTGGTGTGAGAGCTAATTCAATCAAGGAAACACTGCATGTTGGTGAAGCGATGTTGAAGAAGAATCAGCCGAGTGGTTCTTGTGGGAGAACAACTCCATTTGGCTCACTAACTTCACACACCATCAGGCTTCCAAGCAGCTCTCAAGGAAACTCAGTTTTCACACTCTATGCTTAGTGCCCTTTGAGTGCCTAGGACTGAAATGAAGCTTGGTAGAGCATCCCACACAAACGAATGCTCCACATGCGGGTTTCACATGCCACCAACTCCACATTCACAGGCAACTTCAGCGCCAAAGCCATTTTCAGACAGCCCTCAATGCAAAGGCTCTAGACGCAAATATTGGTGTGAGAGCTAATTCAATCAAGGAAACACTGCATGTTGGTGAAGCGCATATTGAAGAAGAATCAGCCGAGTGGTTCTTGTGGGAGAACAACTTCATTTGGCTTACTAACTTCACACACCATCAGGCTTCCAAGCAGCTCTCAAGGAAACTCAGTTTTCACACTCTAGGCTTAATGCCCTTTGAGTGCCTAGGACTGAAATGAACCTGGTAGAGCATCCCACACAAACCAATGCTCCACATGCGGGTTTCACATGCCACCAACTCCACATTCACAGACAACTTCAGCGTCACAGCCGTTTTCAGATAGCCCTCAATGCAAAGGCTCTAGACGCAAATATTGGTGTGAGAGCTAATTCAATCAAGGAAACACTGCATGTTGGTGAAGCGCATATTGAAGAAGAATCAGCCGAGTGGTTCTTGTGGGAGAACAACTCCATTTGGCTCACTAACTTCACACACCATCAGGCTTCCAAGCAGCTCTCAAGAAAACTCAGTTTTCACACTCTATGCTTAGTGTCCTTTGAGTGCCTATGACTGAAATGAAGCTTGGTGAGCATCCCACACAAACGAATGCTCCACATGCGGGTTTCACATGCCACCAACTCCACATTCACAGACAACTTCAGCGCCACAGCCGTTTTCAGATAGCCCTCAATACAAAGGCTCTAGGCGAAAATATTGGTGTGAGAGCTAATTCAATCAAGGAAACACTGCATGTTGGTGAAGCGCATATTGAAGAAGAATCAGCCGAGTGGTTCTTGTGGGAGAACAACTCCATTTGGCTCACTAACTTCACACACCATCAGGCTTCCAAGCAGCTCTCAAGGAAACTCAGTTTTCACACTCTAGGCTTAATGCCCTTTGAGTGCCGAGGACTCAAATGAAGCTTGGTGAGCTTATCACACAAACCAATGCTCCACATGCGGGTTTCACATGCCACCAACTCCACATTCACAGACAACTTCAGCGTCACAGCCGTTTTCAGATAGCCCTCAATGCAAAGGCTCTAGACGCAAATATTGGTGTGAGAGCTAATTCAATCAAGGAAACACTGCATGTTGGTGAAGCGCATATTGAAGAAGAATCAGCCGAGTGGTTCTTGTGGGAGAACAACTCCATTTGGCTCACTAACTTCACACACCATCAGGCTTCCAAGCAGCTCTCAAGAAAACTCAGTTTTCACACTCTATGCTTAGTGTCCTTTGAGTGCCTATGACTGAAATGAAGCTTGGTGAGCATCCCACACAAACGAATGCTCCACATGCGGGTTTCACATGCCACCAACTCCACATTCACAGACAACTTCAGCGCCACAGCCGTTTTCAGATAGCCCTCAATACAAAGGCTCTAGGCGCAAATATTGGTGTGAGAGCTAATTCAATCAAGGAAACACTGCATGTTGGTGAAGCGCATATTGAAGAAGAATCAGCCGAGTGGTTCTTGTGGGAGAACAACTCCATTTGGCTCACTAACTTCACACACCATCAGGCTTCCAAGCAGCTCTCAAGGAAACTCAGTTTTCACACTCTAGGCTTAATGCCCTTTGAGTGCCGAGGACTCAAATGAAGCTTGGTGAGCTTATCACACAAACCAATGCTCCACATGCGGGTTTCACATGCCACCAACTCCACATTCACAGACAACTTCAACGTCACAGCCGTTTTCAGACAGCCCTCAATGCAAAGGCTCTAGACGCAAATATTGGTGTGAGAGCTAATTCAATCAAGGAAACACTGCATGTTGGTGAAGCGCATATTGAAGAAGAATCAGCCGAGTGGTTCTTGTGGGAGAACAACTCCATTTGGCTCACTAACTTCACACACCATCAGGCTTCCAAGCAGCTCTCAAGGAAACTCAGTTTTCACACTCTAGGCTTAATGCCCTTTAAGTGCATTATGTAGGAATGAACCTGGTAGAGCATCCCACACAAACGAATGCTCCACATGCGGGTTTCACATGCCACCAACTCCACATTCACAGGCAACTTCAGCGCCACAGCCGTTTTCAGATAGCCCTCAATGCAAAGGCTCTAGACGCAAATATTGGTGTGAGAGCTAATTCAATCAAGGAAACACTGCATGTTGGTGAAGGGCATATTGAAGAAGGATCAGCCGAGTGGTTCTTGTGGGAGAACAACTCCATTTGGCTCACTAACTTCACACACCATCAGGCTTCCAAGCAGCTCTCAAGGAAACTCAGTTTTCACACTCTAGGCTTAGTGCCCTTTGAGTGCCTAGGACTGAAATGAAGCTTGGTAGAGCATCCCACACAAACGAATGCTCCACATGCGGGTTTCACATGCCACCAACTCCACATTCACAGGCAACTTCAGCGCCACAGCCATTTTCAGACAGCCCTCAATGCAAAGGCTCTAGACGCAAATATTGGTGTGAGAGCTAATTCAATCAAGGAAACACTGCATGTTTGTGAAGCGCATATTGAAGAAGAATCAGCCGAGTGGTTCTTGTGGGAGAACAACTCAATTTGGCTCACTAACTTCACACACCATCAGGCTTCCAAGCAGCTCTCAAGGAAACTCAGTTTTCACACTCTAGGCTTAATGCCCTTTGAGTGCCTAGGACTCAAATGAAGCTTGGTGAGCTTATCACAAAAACCAATGCTCCACATGCGGGTTTCACATGCCACCAACTCCACATTCACAGACAACTTCAGCGCCAAAGCCATTTTCAGATAGCCCTCAATGCAAAGGCTCTAGGCCCAAATATTGGTGTGAGAGCTAATTCAATCAAGGAAACACTGCATGTTGGTGAAGCGCATATTGAAGAAGAATCAGCCGAGTGGTTCTTGTGGGAGAACAACTCAATTTGGCTCACTAACTTCACACACCATCAGGCTTCCAAGCCGCTCTCAAGGAAACTCAGTTTTCACACTCTAGGCTTAATGCCCTTTGAGTGCCTAGGACTCAAATTAAGCTTGGTGAGTTTATAACAGAAACGAATGCTCCACATGGGGGTTTCACATGCCACCAACTCCACATTCACAGAAAACTTCAGCGCCAAAGCCGTTTTCAGGTAGCCCTCAATGCAAAGGCTCCAGGCCCAAATATTGGTGTGAGAGCTAATTCAATCAAGGAAACACTGCATGTTGCTGAAGCGCATGTTGAAGAAGGATCAGCCGAGTGGTTCTTGTGGGAGAACAACTCCATTTGGCTCACTAACTTCACACACCATCAGGCTTCCAAGCAGCTCTCAAGGAAACTCAGTTTTCACACTCTAGGCTTAATGCCCTTTGAGTGCATTATGTAGGAATGAACCTGGTAGAGCATCCAACACAAACCAATGCTCCACATGCGGGTTTCACATGCCACCAACTCCACATTCACAGACAACTTCAGCGCCAAAGCCATTTTCAGATAGCCCTCAATGTAAAGGCTCTAGGCACAAATATTGGTGTGAGAGCTAATTCAATCAAGGAAACACTGCATGTTGGTGAAGCTCATATTGAAGATGAATCAGCCGAGTGGTTCTTGTGGGAGAACAACTCCATTTGGCTCACTAACTTCACACACCATCAGGCTTCCAAGCAGCTCTCAAGGAAACTCAGTTTTCACACTCTAGGCTTAATGCCCTTTGAGTGCATTATCTACGAATGAACCTGGTAGAGCATCCCACACAAAAGAATGCTCCACATGCGGGTTTCACATGCCACCAACTCCACATTCTCAGGCAACTTCAGCGCCACAGCCGTTTTCAGATAGCCCTCAATGCAAAGGCTCTAGACGCAAATATTGGTGTGAGAGCTAATTCAATCAAGGAAACACTGCATGTTGGTGAAGCGCATATTGAAGAAGAATCAGCCGAGTGGTTCTTGTGGGAGAACAACTCCATTTGGCTCACTAACTTCACACACCATCAGGCTTCCAAGCAGCTCTCAAGGAAACTCAGTTTTCACACTCTAGGCTTAATGCCCTTTGAGTGCCTAGGACTGAAATGAACCTGGTAGAGCATCCCACACGAACCAATGCTCCACATGCGGGTTTCACATGCCACCAACTCCACATTCACAGACAACTTCAGCGCCAAAGCCGTTTTCAGGTAGCCCTCAATGCAAAGGCTCCAGGCCCAAATATTGGTGTGAGAGCTAATTCAATCAAGGAAACACTGCATGTTGGTGAATCGCATATTGAAGAAGAATCAGCCGAGTGGTTCTTGTGGGAGAACAACTCCATTTGGCTCACTAACTTCACACACCATCAGGCTTCCAAGCAGCTCTCAAGGAAACTCAGTTTTCACACTCTAGGCTTAATGCCCTTTGAGTGCCTAGGAATGAAATGCACCTGGTAGAGCATCCCACACAAACGAATGCTCCACGTGCGGGTTTCACATGCCACCAACTCCACATTCACAGACAACTTCAGCGCCAAAGCCATTTTCAGATAGCTCTCAATGCAAAGGCTCTAGGTGCAAATATTGGTGTGAGAGCTAATTCAATCAAGGAAACACTGCATGTTGGTGAAGCGCATATTGAAGAAGAATCAGCCGAGTGGTTCTTGTGGGAGAACAACTCCATTTGGCTCACTAACTTCACACACCATCAGGCTTCCAAGCAGCTCTCAAGGAAACTCAGTTTTCACACTCTAGGCTTAATGCCCTTTGAGTGTATTATGTAGGAATGAACCTGGTAGAGCATCTAACACAAACCAATGCTCCACATGCGGGTTTCACATGCCACCAACTCCACATTCACAGGCAACTTCAGCGTCAAAGCCGTTTTCAGATAGCCCTCAATGCAAAGGCTCTAGACGCAAATATTGGTGTGAGAGCTAATTCAATCAAGGAAACACTGCATGTTGGTGAAGCGCATATTGAAGAAGAATCAGCCGAGTGGTTCTTGTGGGAGAACAACTCCATTTGGCTCACTAACTTCACACACCATCAGGCTTCCAAGCAGCTCTCAAGGAAACTCAGTTTTCACACTCTAGGCTTAATGCCCTTTGAGTGCCTAGGAATGAAATGCACCTGGTAGAGCATCCCACAAAAACCAATGCTCCACATGCGGGTTTCACATGCCACCAACTCCACATTCACAGACAACTTCAGCGCCAAAGCCATTTTCAGATAGCTCTCAATGCAAATGCTCTACACGCAAATATTGGTGTGAGAGCTAATTCAATCAAGGAAACACTGCATGTTGGTGAAGCGCATATTGAAGAAGAATCAGCCGAGTGGTTCTTGTGGGAGAACAACTCCATTTGGCTCACTAACTTCACACACCATCAGGCTTCCAAGCAGCTCTCAAGGAAACTCAGTTTTCACACTCTAGGCTTAATGCCCTTTGAGTGCCTAGGACTGAAATGAACCTGGTAGAGCATCCCACAAAAACCAATGCTCCACATGCGGGTTTCACATGCCACCAACTCCACATTCACAGGCAACTTCAGCGCCACAGCCATTTTCAGACAGCCCTCAATGCAAAGGCTCTAGACGCAAATATTGGTGTGAGAGCTAATTCAATCAAGGAAACACTGCATGTTTGTGAAGCGCATATTGAAGAAGAATCAGCCGAGTGGTTCTTGTGGGAGAACAACTCAATTTGGCTCACTAACTTCACACACCATCAGGCTTCCAAGCAGCTCTCAAGGAAACTCAGTTTTCACACTCTAGGCTTAATGCCCTTTGAGTGCCTAGGACTCAAATGAAGCTTGGTGAGCTTATCACAAAAACCAATGCTCCACATGCGGGTTTCACATGCCACCAACTCCACATTCACAGACAACTTCAGCGCCAAAGCCATTTTCAGATAGCCCTCAATGCAAAGGCTCTAGGCCCAAATATTGGTGTGAGAGCTAATTCAATCAAGGAAACACTGCATGTTGGTGAAGCGCATATTGAAGAAGAATCAGCCGAGTGGTTCTTGTGGGAGAACAACTCAATTTGGCTCACTAACTTCACACACCATCAGGCTTCCAAGCCGCTCTCAAGGAAACTCAGTTTTCACACTCTAGGCTTAATGCCCTTTGAGTGCCTAGGACTCAAATTAAGCTTGGTGAGTTTATAACAGAAACGAATGCTCCACATGGGGGTTTCACATGCCACCAACTCCACATTCACAGAAAACTTCAGCGCCAAAGCCGTTTTCAGGTAGCCCTCAATGCAAAGGCTCCAGGCCCAAATATTGGTGTGAGAGCTAATTCAATCAAGGAAACACTGCATGTTGCTGAAGCGCATGTTGAAGAAGGATCAGCCGAGTGGTTCTTGTGGGAGAACAACTCCATTTGGCTCACTAACTTCACACACCATCAGGCTTCCAAGCAGCTCTCAAGGAAACTCAGTTTTCACACTCTAGGCTTAATGCCCTTTGAGTGCATTATGTAGGAATGAACCTGGTAGAGCATCCAACACAAACCAATGCTCCACATGCGGGTTTCACATGCCACCAACTCCACATTCACAGACAACTTCAGCGCCAAAGCCATTTTCAGATAGCCCTCAATGTAAAGGCTCTAGGCACAAATATTGGTGTGAGAGCTAATTCAATCAAGGAAACACTGCATGTTGGTGAAGCTCATATTGAAGATGAATCAGCCGAGTGGTTCTTGTGGGAGAACAACTCCATTTGGCTCACTAACTTCACACACCATCAGGCTTCCAAGCAGCTCTCAAGGAAACTCAGTTTTCACACTCTAGGCTTAATGCCCTTTGAGTGCATTATCTACGAATGAACCTGGTAGAGCATCCCACACAAAAGAATGCTCCACATGCGGGTTTCACATGCCACCAACTCCACATTCTCAGGCAACTTCAGCGCCACAGCCGTTTTCAGATAGCCCTCAATGCAAAGGCTCTAGACGCAAATATTGGTGTGAGAGCTAATTCAATCAAGGAAACACTGCATGTTGGTGAAGCGCATATTGAAGAAGAATCAGCCGAGTGGTTCTTGTGGGAGAACAACTCCATTTGGCTCACTAACTTCACACACCATCAGGCTTCCAAGCAGCTCTCAAGGAAACTCAGTTTTCACACTCTAGGCTTAATGCCCTTTGAGTGCCTAGGACTGAAATGAACCTGGTAGAGCATCCCACACGAACCAATGCTCCACATGCGGGTTTCACATGCCACCAACTCCACATTCACAGACAACTTCAGCGCCAAAGCCGTTTTCAGGTAGCCCTCAATGCAAAGGCTCCAGGCCCAAATATTGGTGTGAGAGCTAATTCAATCAAGGAAACACTGCATGTTGGTGAATCGCATATTGAAGAAGAATCAGCCGAGTGGTTCTTGTGGGAGAACAACTCCATTTGGCTCACTAACTTCACACACCATCAGGCTTCCAAGCAGCTCTCAAGGAAACTCAGTTTTCACACTCTAGGCTTAATGCCCTTTGAGTGCCTAGGAATGAAATGCACCTGGTAGAGCATCCCACACAAACGAATGCTCCACGTGCGGGTTTCACATGCCACCAACTCCACATTCACAGACAACTTCAGCGCCAAAGCCATTTTCAGATAGCTCTCAATGCAAAGGCTCTAGGTGCAAATATTGGTGTGAGAGCTAATTCAATCAAGGAAACACTGCATGTTGGTGAAGCGCATATTGAAGAAGAATCAGCCGAGTGGTTCTTGTGGGAGAACAACTCCATTTGGCTCACTAACTTCACACACCATCAGGCTTCCAAGCAGCTCTCAAGGAAACTCAGTTTTCACACTCTAGGCTTAATGCCCTTTGAGTGTATTATGTAGGAATGAACCTGGTAGAGCATCTAACACAAACCAATGCTCCACATGCGGGTTTCACATGCCACCAACTCCACATTCACAGGCAACTTCAGCGTCAAAGCCGTTTTCAGATAGCCCTCAATGCAAAGGCTCTAGACGCAAATATTGGTGTGAGAGCTAATTCAATCAAGGAAACACTGCATGTTGGTGAAGCGCATATTGAAGAAGAATCAGCCGAGTGGTTCTTGTGGGAGAACAACTCCATTTGGCTCACTAACTTCACACACCATCAGGCTTCCAAGCAGCTCTCAAGGAAACTCAGTTTTCACACTCTAGGCTTAATGCCCTTTGAGTGCCTAGGAATGAAATGCACCTGGTAGAGCATCCCACAAAAACCAATGCTCCACATGCGGGTTTCACATGCCACCAACTCCACATTCACAGACAACTTCAGCGCCAAAGCCATTTTCAGATAGCTCTCAATGCAAATGCTCTACACGCAAATATTGGTGTGAGAGCTAATTCAATCAAGGAAACACTGCATGTTGGTGAAGCGCATATTGAAGAAGAATCAGCCGAGTGGTTCTTGTGGGAGAACAACTCCATTTGGCTCACTAACTTCACACACCATCAGGCTTCCAAGCAGCTCTCAAGGAAACTCAGTTTTCACACTCTAGGCTTAATGCCCTTTGAGTGCCTAGGACTGAAATGAACCTGGTAGAGCATCCCACAAAAACCAATGCTCCACATGCGGGTTTCACATGCCACCAACTCCACATTCACAGACAACTTCAGCGCCAAAGCCATTTTCAGATAGCCCTCAATACAAAGGCTCTAGGCGCAAATATTGGTGTGAGAGCTAATTCAATCAAGGAAACACTGCATGTTGGTGAAGCGCATATTGAAGAAGAATCAACCGAGTGGTTCTTGTGAGAGAACAGCTCCATTTGGCTCACTAACTTCACACACCATCAGGCTTCCAAGCAGCTCTCAAGGAAACTCAGTTTTCACACTCTAGGCTTAATGCCCTTTGAGTGCATTATGTAGGAATGAACCTGGTAGAGCATCCCACAGAAAAGAATGTTCCACATGCGGGTTTCACATGCCACCAACTCCACATTCACAGACAACTTCAGCGCCAAAGCCATTTTCAGAGAGCTCTCAATGCAAAGGCTCTAGGTGCAAATATTGGTGTGAGAGCTAATTCAATCAAGGAAACACTGCATGTTGGTGAAGCGCATATTGAAGAAGAATCAGCCGAGTGGTTCTTGTGGGGGAACAACTCCATTTGGCTCACTAACTTCACACACCATCAGGGTTCCAAGCAGCTCTGAAGGAAACTCAGTTTTCACACTCTAGGCTTAATGCCCTTTGAGTGCATTATGTAGGAATGAACCTGGTAGAGCATCCCACAGAAAAGAATGTTCCACATGCGGGTTTCACATGCCACCAACTCCACATTCACAGACAACTTCAGCGCCAATGCCATTTTCAGATAGCTCTCAATGCAAAGGCTCTGGGTGCAAATATTGGTATGAGAGCTAATTCAATCAAGGAAACACTGCATGTTGGTGAAGCGCATATTGAAGAAGGATCAGCCGAGTGGTTCTTGTGGGAGAACAACTCCATTTGGCTCACTAACTTCACACACCATCAGGCTTCCAAGCAGCTCTCAAGGAAACTCAGTTTTCACACTCTAGGCTTAATGCCCTTTGAGTGCCTAGGAATGAAATGCACCTGGTAGAGCATCCTACAAAAACCAATGCTCCACATGCGGGTTTCACATGCCACCAACTCCACATTCACAGACAACTTCAGCGCCAAAGCCGTTTTCAGATAGCCCTCAATGCAAAGGCTCTAGGCGAAAATATTGGTGTGAGAGCTAATTCAATCAAGGAAACACTGCATGTTGGTGAAGCGCATATTGAAGAAGAATCAGCCGAGTGGTTCTTGTGGGAGAACAACTCCATTTGGCTCAATAACTTCACACACCATCAGGCTTCCAAGCAGCTCTGAAGGAAACTCAGTTTTCACACTCTAGGCTTAATGCCCTTTGAGTGCCTAGGACTCAAATTAAGTTTGGTGAGTTTATAACAGAAACGAATGCTCCACATGCGGGTTTCACATGCCACCAACTGCACATTCACAGACAACTTCAGCGCCAGGCCCATTTTCAGATAGCCCTCAATACAAACGCTCTAGGCGCAAATATTGGTGTGAGAGCTAATTCAATCAAGGAAACACTGCATGTTGGTGAAGCGCATATTGAAGAAGAATCAACCGAGTGGTTCTTGTGAGAGAACAGCTCCATTTGGCTCACTAACTTCACACACCATCAGGCTTCCAAGCAGCTCTCAAGGAAACTCAGTTTTCACACTCTAGGCTTAATGCCCTTTGAGTGCATTATGTAGGAATGAACCTGGTAGAGCATCCCACAGAAAAGAATGTTCCACATGCGGGTTTCACATGCCACCAACTCCACATTCACAGACAACTTCAGCGCCAAAGCCATTTTCAGATAGCCCTCAATGCAAAGGCTCTAGGTGCAAATATTGGTGTGAGAGCTAATTCAATCAAGGAAACACTGCATGTTGGTGAAGCGCATATTGAAGAAGAATCAGCCCAGTGGTTCTTGTGGGAGAACAACTCCATTTGGCTCACTAACTTCACACACCATCAGGCTTCCAAGCAGCTCTCAAGGAAACTCAGTTTTCACACTCTAGGCTTAATGCCCTTTGAGTGCCTAGGACTGAAATGAACCTGGTAGAGCATCCCACAAAAACCAATGCTCCACATGCGGGTTTCACATGCCACCAACTCCACATTCACAGACAACTTCAGCGCCAGGCCCATTTTCAGATAGCCCTCAATACAAAGGCTCTAGGCGCAAATATTGGTGTGAGAGCTAATTCAATCAAGGAAACACTGCATGTTGGTGAAGCGCATATTGAAGAAGAATCAACCGAGTGGTTCTTGTGAGAGAACAGCTCCATTTGGCTCACTAACTTCACACACCATCAGGCTTCCATGCAGCTCTCAAGGAAACTCAGTTTTCACACTCTAGGCTTAATGCCCTTTGAGTGCCTAGGACTGAAATGAACCTGGTAGAGCATCCCACACAAACCAATGCTCCACATGCGGGTTTCACATGCCACCAACTCCACATTCACAGACAACTTCAGCGCCAAAGCCATTTTCAGATAGCTCTCAATGCAAATGCTCTAGACGCAAATATTGGTGTGAGAGCTAATTCAATCAAGGAAACACTGCATGTTGGTGAAGCGCATATTGAAGAAGAATCAGCCGAGTGGTTCTTGTGGGAGAACAACTCCATTTGGCTCACTAACTTCACACACCATCAGGCTTCCAAGCAGCTCTCAAGGAAACTCAGTTTTCACACTCTAGGCTTAATGCCCTTTGAGTGCCTAGGACTGAAATGAACCTGCTAGAGCATCCCACAAAAACCAATGCTCCACATGCGGGTTTCACATGCCACCAACTCCACATTCACAGACAACTTCAGCGCCAGGGCCATTTTCAGATAGCCCTCAATACAAAGGCTCTAGGCGCAAATATTGGTGTGAGAGCTAATTCAATCAAGGAAACACTGCATGTTGGTGAAGCGCATATTGAAGAAGAATCAACCGAGTGGTTCTTGTGAGAGAACACCTCCATTTGGCTCACTAACTTCACACACCATCAGGCTTCCATGCAGCTCTCAAGGAAACTCAGTTTTCACACTCTAGGCTTAATGCCCTTTGAGTGCATTATGTAGGAATGAACCTGGTAGAGCATCCCACAGAAAAGAATGTTCCACATGCGGGTTTCACATGCCACCAACTCCACATTCACAGACAACTTCAGCGCCAAAGCCATTTTCAGATAGCTCTCAATGCAAAGGCTCTAGGTGCAAATATTGGTGTGAGAGCTAATTCAATCAAGGAAACACTGCATGTTGGTGAAGCACATATTGAAGAAGAATCAGCCGAGTGGTTCTTGTGGGGGAACAACTCCATTTGGCTCACTAACTTCACACACCATCAGGGTTCCAAGCAGCTCTGAAGGAAACTCAGTTTTCACACTCTAGGCTTAATGCCCTTTGAGTGCATTATGTAGGAATGAACCTGGTAGAGCATCCCACACAAAAGAATGTTCCACATGCGGGTTTCACATGCCACCAACTCCACATTCACAGACAACTTCAGCGCCAATGCCATTTTCAGATAGCTCTCAATGCAAAGGCTCTAGGTGCAAATATTGGTGTGAGAGCTAATTCAATCAAGGAAACACTGCATGTTGGTGAAGCGCATATTGAAGAAGGATCAGCCGAGTGGTTCTTGTGGGAGAACAACTCCATTTGGCTCACTAACTTCACACACCATCAGGCTTCCAAGCAGCTCTCAAGGAAACTCAGTTTTCACACTCTAGGCTTAATGCCCTTTGAGTGCCTAGGAATGAAATGCACCTGGTAGAGCATCCCACACAAACCAATGCTCCACATGCGGGTTTCACATGCCACCAACTCCACATTCACAGGCAACTTCAGCGTCACAGCCGTTTTCAGATAGCCCTCAATGCAAAGGGTCTAGACGCAAATATTGGTGTGAGAGCTAATTCAATTAAGGAAACACTGCATGTTGGTGAAGCGCATATTGAAGAAGAATCAGCCGAGTGGTTCTTGTGGGAGAACACCTCCATTTGGCTCACTAACTTCACACACCATCAGGCTTCCAAGCAGCTCTCAAGGAAACTCAGTTTTCACACTCTAGGCTTAATGCCCTTTGAGTGCCTAGGAATGAAATGCACCTGGTAGAGCATCCCACAAAAACCAATGCTCCACATGCGGGTTTCACATGCCACCAACTCCACATTCACAGACAACTTCAGCGCCAAAGCCGTTTTCAGATAGCCCTCAATGCAAAGGCTCTAGGCGAAAATATTGGTGTGAGAGCTAATTCAATCAAGGAAACACTGCATGTTGGTGAAGCGCTTATTGAAGAAGAATCAGCCGAGTGGTTCTTGTGGGAGAACAACTCCATTTGGCTCAATAACTTCACACACCATCAGGCTTCCAAGCAGCTCTCAAGGAAACTCATTTTTCACACTCTAGGCTTAATGCCCTTTGAGTGCCTAGGACTCAAATTAAGCTTGGTGAGTTTATAACAGAAACGAATGCTCCACATGCGGGTTTCACATGCCACCAACTGCACATTCACAGACAACTTCAGCGCCAGGCCCATTTTCAGATAGCCCTCAATACAAAGGCTCTAGGCGCAAATATTGGTGTGAGAGCTAATTCAATCAAGGAAACACTGCATGTTGGTGAAGCGCATATTGAAGAAGAATCAGCCGAGTGGTTCTTGTGAGAGAACAGCTCCATTTGGCTCACTAACTTCACACACCATCAGGCTTCCAAGCAGCTCTCAAGGAAACTCAGTTTTCTCACTCTAGGCTTAATGCCCTTTGAGTGCCTAGGACTGAAATGAACCTGGTAGAGCATCCCACACGAACCAATGCTCCACATGCGGGTTTCACATGCCACCAACTCCACATTCACAGACAACTTCAGCGCCAAAGCCGTTTTCAGGTAGCCCTCAATGCAAAGGCTCCAGGCCCAAATATTGGTTTGAGAGCTAATTCAATCAAGGAAACACTGCATGTTGGTGAATCGCATGTTGAAGAAGAATCAGCCGAGTGGTTCTTGTGGGAGAACAACTCCATTTGGCTCACTAACTTCACACACCATCAGGCTTCCAAGCAGCTCTCAAGGAAACTCAGTTTTCACACTCTAGGCTTAATGCCCTTTGAGTGCCTAGGAATGAAATGCACCTGGTAGAGCATCCCACACAAACGAATGCTCCACGTGCGGGTTTCACATGCCACCAACTCCACATTCACAGACAACTTCAGCGCCAAAGCCATTTTCAGATAGCTCTCAATGCAAAGGCTCTAGGTGCAAATATTGGTGTGAGAGCTAATTCAATCAAGGAAACACTGCATGTTGGTGAAGCGCATATTGAAGAAGAATCAGCCGAGTGGTTCTTGTGGGAGAACAACTCCATTTGGCTCACTAACTTCACACACCATCAGGCTTCCAAGCAGCTCTCAAGGAAACTCAGTTTTCACACTCTAGGCTTAATGCCCTTTGAGTGTATTATGTAGGAATGAACCTGGTAGAGCATCTAACACAAACCAATGCTCCACATGCGGGTTTCACATGCCACCAACTCCACATTCACAGGCAACTTCAGCGTCAAAGCCGTTTTCAGATAGCCCTCAATGCAAAGGCTCTAGACGCAAATATTGGTGTGAGAGCTAATTCAATCAAGGAAACACTGCATGTTGGTGAAGCGCATATTGAAGAAGAATCAGCCGAGTGGTTCTTGTGGGAGAACAACTCCATTTGGCTCACTAACTTCACACACCATCAGGCTTCCAAGCAGCTCTCAAGGAAACTCAGTTTTCACACTCTAGGCTTAATGCCCTTTGAGTGCCTAGGAATGAAATGCACCTGGTAGAGCATCCCACAAAAACCAATGCTCCACATGCGGGTTTCACATGCCACCAACTCCACATTCACAGACAACTTCAGCGCCAAAGCCATTTTCAGATAGCTCTCAATGCAAATGCTCTACACGCAAATATTGGTGTGAGAGCTAATTCAATCAAGGAAACACTGCATGTTGGTGAAGCGCATATTGAAGAAGAATCAGCCGAGTGGTTCTTGTGGGAGAACAACTCCATTTGGCTCACTAACTTCACACACCATCAGGCTTCCAAGCAGCTCTCAAGGAAACTCAGTTTTCACACTCTAGGCTTAATGCCCTTTGAGTGCCTAGGACTGAAATGAACCTGGTAGAGCATCCCACAAAAACCAATGCTCCACATGCGGGTTTCACATGCCACCAACTCCACATTCACAGACAACTTCAGCGCCAAAGCCATTTTCAGATAGCCCTCAATACAAAGGCTCTAGGCGCAAATATTGGTGTGAGAGCTAATTCAATCAAGGAAACACTGCATGTTGGTGAAGCGCATATTGAAGAAGAATCAACCGAGTGGTTCTTGTGAGAGAACAGCTCCATTTGGCTCACTAACTTCACACATCATCAGGCTTCCAAGCAGCTCTCAAGGAAACTCAGTTTTCACACTCTAGGCTTAATGCCCTTTGAGTGCATTATGTAGGAATGAACCTGGTAGAGCATCCCACAGAAAAGAATGTTCCACATGCGGGTTTCACATGCCACCAACTCCACATTCACAGACAACTTCAGCGCCAAAGCCATTTTCAGATAGCTCTCAATGCAAAGGCTCTAGGTGCAAATATTGGTGTGAGAGCTAATTCAATCAAGGAAACACTGCATGTTGGTGAAGCGCATATTGAAGAAGAATCAGCCGAGTGGTTCTTGTGGGGGAACAACTCCATTTGGCTCACTAACTTCACACACCATCAGGGTTCCAAGCAGCTCTGAAGGAAACTCAGTTTTCACACTCTAGGCTTAATGCCCTTTGAGTGCATTATGTAGGAATGAACCTGGTAGAGCATCCCACAGAAAAGAATGTTCCACATGCGGGTTTCACATGCCACCAACTCCACATTCACAGACAACTTCAGCGCCAATGCCATTTTCAGATAGCTCTCAATGCAAAGGCTCTGGGTGCAAATATTGGTGTGAGAGCTAATTCAATCAAGGAAACACTGCATGTTGGTGAAGCGCATATTGAAGAAGATCAGCCGAGTGGTTCTTGTGGGAGAACAACTCCATTTGGCTCACTAACTTCACACACCATCAGGCTTCCAAGCAGCTCTCAAGGAAACTCAGTTTTCACACTCTAGGCTTAATGCCCTTTGAGTGCCTAGGAATGAAATGCACCTGGTAGAGCATCCTACAAAAACCAATGCTCCACATGCGGGTTTCACATGCCACCAACTCCACATTCACAGACAACTTCAGCGCCAAAGCCGTTTTCAGATAGCCCTCAATGCAAAGGCTCTAGGCGAAAATATTGGTGTGAGAGCTAATTCAATCAAGGAAACACTGCATGTTGGTGAAGCGCATATTGAAGAAGAATCAGCCGAGTGGTTCTTGTGGGAGAACAACTCCATTTGGCTCAATAACTTCACACACCATCAGGCTTCCAAGCAGCTCTGAAGGAAACTCAGTTTTCACACTCTAGGCTTAATGCCCTTTGAGTGCCTAGGACTCAAATTAAGTTTGGTGAGTTTATAACAGAAACGAATGCTCCACATGCGGGTTTCACATGCCACCAACTGCACATTCACAGACAACTTCAGCGCCAGGCCCATTTTCAGATAGCCCTCAATACAAAGGCTCTAGGCGCAAATATTGGTGTGAGAGCTAATTCAATCAAGGAAACACTGCATGTTGGTGAAGCGCATATTGAAGAAGAATCAACCGAGTGGTTCTTGTGAGAGAACAGCTCCATTTGGCTCACTAACTTCACACACCATCAGGCTTCCAAGCAGCTCTCAAGGAAACTCAGTTTTCACACTCTAGGCTTAATGCCCTTTGAGTGCATTATGTAGGAATGAACCTGGTAGAGCATCCCACACAAACCAATGCTCCACATGCGGGTTTCACATGCCACCAACTCCACATTCACAGACAACTTCAGCGCCAATGCCATTTTCAGATAGCCCTCAATGCAAAGGCTCTAGGTGCAAATATTGGTGTGAGAGCTAATTCAATCAAGGAAACACTGCATGTTGGTGAAGCGCATATTGAAGAAGAATCAGCCCAGTGGTTCTTGTGGGAGAACAACTCCATTTGGCTCACTAACTTCACACACCATCAGGCTTCCAAGCAGCTCTCAAGGAAACTCAGTTTTCACACTCTAGGCTTAATGCCCTTTGAGTGCCTAGGACTGAAATGAACCTGGTAGAGCATCCCACAAAAACCAATGCTCCACATGCGGGTTTCACATGCCACCAACTCCACATTCACAGACAACTTCAGCGCCAGGCCCATTTTCAGATAGCCCTCAATACAAAGGCTCTAGGCGCAAATATTGGTGTGAGAGCTAATTCAATCAAGGAAACACTGCATGTTGGTGAAGCGCATATTGAAGAAGAATCAACCGAGTGGTTCTTGTGAGAGAACAGCTCCATTTGGCTCACTAACTTCACACACCATCAGGCTTCCATGCAGCTCTCAAGGAAACTCAGTTTTCACACTCTAGGCTTAATGCCCTTTGAGTGCCTAGGACTGAAATGAACCTGGTAGAGCATCCCACACAAACCAATGCTCCACATGCGGGTTTCACATGCCACCAACTCCACATTCACAGACAACTTCAGCGCCAAAGCCATTTTCAGATAGCTCTCAATGCAAATGCTCTACACGCAAATATTGGTGTGAGAGCTAATTCAATCAAGGAAACACTGCATGTTGGTGAAGCGCATATTGAAGAAGAATCAGCCGAGTGGTTCTTGTGGGAGAACAACTCCATTTGGCTCACTAACTTCACACACCATCAGGCTTCCAAGCAGCTCTCAAGGAAACTCAGTTTTCACACTCTAGGCTTAATGCCCTTTGAGTGCCTAGGACTGAAATGAACCTGCTAGAGCATCCCACAAAAACCAATGCTCCACATGCGGGTTTCACATGCCACCAACTCCACATTCACAGACAACTTCAGCGCCAGGGCCATTTTCAGATAGCCCTCAATACAAAGGCTCTAGGCGCAAATATTGGTGTGAGAGCTAATTCAATCAAGGAAACACTGCATGTTGGTGAAGCGCATATTGAAGAAGAATCAACCGAGTGGTTCTTGTGAGAGAACACCTCCATTTGGCTCACTAACTTCACACACCATCAGGCTTCCATGCAGCTCTCAAGGAAACTCAGTTTTCACACTCTAGGCTTAATGCCCTTTGAGTGCATTATGTAGGAATGAACCTGGTAGAGCATCCCACAGAAAAGAATGTTCCACATGCGGGTTTCACATGCCACCAACTCCACATTCACAGACAACTTCAGCGCCAAAGCCGTTTTCAGATAGCCCTCAATGCAAAGGCTCTAGGCGAAAATATTGGTGTGAGAGCTAATTCAATCAAGGAAACACTGCATGTTGGTGAAGCGCTTATTGAAGAAGAATCAGCCGAGTGGTTCTTGTGGGAGAACAACTCCATTTGGCTCAATAACTTCACACACCATCAGGCTTCCAAGCAGCTCTCAAGGAAACTCATTTTTCACACTCTATGCTTAATGCCCTTTGAGTGCCTAGGACTCAAATTAAGCTTGGTGAGTTTATAACAGAAACGAATGCTCCACATGCGGGTTTCACATGCCACCAACTGCACATTCACAGACAACTTCAGCGCCAGGCCCATTTTCAGATAGCCCTCAATACAAAGGCTCTAGGCGCAAATATTGGTGTGAGAGCTAATTCAATCAAGGAAACACTGCATGTTGGTGAAGCGCATATTGAAGAAGAATCAGCCGAGTGGTTCTTGTGAGAGAACAGCTCCATTTGGCTCACTAACTTCACACACCATCAGGCTTCCAAGCAGCTCTCAAGGAAACTCAGTTTTCACACTCTAGGCTTAATGCCCTTTGAGTGCATTATGTAGGAATGAACCTGGTAGAGCATCCCACAGAAAAGAATGTTCCACATGCGGGTTTCACATGCCACCAACTCCACATTCACAGACAACTTCAGCGCCAAAGCCATTTTCAGATAGCTCTCAATGCAAAGGCTCTAGGTGCAAATATTGGTGTGAGAGCTAATTCAATCAAGGAAACACTGCATGTTGGTGAAGCGCATATTGAAGAAGAATCAGCCGAGTGGTTCTTGTGGGGGAACAACTCCATTTGGCTCACTAACTTCACACACCATCAGGGTTCCATGCAGCTCTCAAGGAAACTCAGTTTTCACACTCTAGGCTTAATGCCCTTTGAGTGCATTATGTAGGAATGAACCTGGTAGAGCATCCCACAGAAAACCAATGCTCCACATGCGGGTTTCACATGCCACCAACTCCACATTCACAGACAACTTCAGCGCCAAAGCCGTTTTCAGGTAGCCCTCAATGCAAAGGCTCCAGGCCCAAATATTGGTGTGAGAGCTAATTCAATCAAGGAAACACTGCATGTTGGTGAAGCGCATGTTGAAGAAGAATCAGCCAGTGGTTCTTGTGGGAGAACAACTCCATTTGGCTCACTAACTTCACACACCATGAGGCTTCCAAGCAGCTCTCAAGGAAACTCAGTTTTCACACTCTAGGCTTAATGCCCTTTGAGTGCCTAGGAATGAAATGCACCTGGTAGAGCATCCCACACAAACGAATGCTCCACATGCGGGTTTCACATGCCACCAACTCCACATTCACAGACAACTTCAGCGCCAGGGAAATTTTCAGATAGCCCTCAATGCAAAGGCTCTAGACGCAAATATTGGTGTGAGAGCTAATTCAATCAAGGAAACACTGCATGTTGGTGAAGCGCATATTGAAGAAGAATCAGCCGAGTGGTTCTTGTGAGAGAACACCTCCATTTGGCTCACTAACTTCACACACCATCAGGCTTCCGTGCAGCTCTCAAGGAAACTCAGTTTTCACACTCTAGGCTTAATGCCCTTTGAGTGCATTATGTAGGAATGAACCTGGTAGAGCATCCCACAGAAAAGAATGTTCCACATGCGGGTTTCACATGCCACCAACTCCACATTCACAGACAACTTCAGCGCCAAAGCCATTTTCAGATAGCTCTCAATGCAAATGCTCTAGACGCAAATATTGGTGTGAGAGCTAATTCAATCAAGGAAACACTGCATGTTGGTGAAGCACATATTGAAGAAGAATCAGCCGAGTGGTTCTTGTGGGGGAACAACTCCATTTGGCTCACTAACTTCACACACCATCAGGCTTCCAAGCAGCTCTCAAGGAAACTCAGTTTTCACACTCTAGGCTTAATGCCCTTTGAGTGCCTAGGACTGAAATGAACCTGGTAGAGCATCCCACACAAACCAATGCTCCACATGCGGGTTTCACATGCCACCAACTCCACATTCACAGACAACTTCAGCGCCAAAGCCATTTTCAGATAGCCCTCTATACAAAGGCTCTAGGCGCAAATATTGGTGTGAGAGCTAATTCAATCAAGGAAACACTGCATGTTGGTGAAGCGCATATTGAAGAAGAATCAGCCGAGTGGTTCTTGTGAGAGAACACCTCCATTTGGCTCACTAACTTCACACACCATCAGGCTTCCATGCAGCTCCGAAGGAAACTCAGTTTTCACACTCTAGGCTTAATGCCCTTTGAGTGCATTATGTAGGAATGATCCTGGTAGAGCATCCCACACAAACCAATGCTCCACATGCGGGTTTCACATGCCACCAACTCCACATTCACAGACAACTTCAGCGCCAAAGCCATTTTCAGATAGCCCTCAATGCAAAGGCTCCAGGCCCAAATATTGGTGTGAGAGCTAATTCAATCAAGGAAACACTGCATGTTGGTGAAGCGCATATTGAAGAAGAATCATCCGAGTGGTTCTTGTGGGGGAACAACTCCATTTGGCTCACTAACTTCACACACCATCAGGCTTCCAAGCAGCTCTCAAGGAAACTCAGTTTTCACACTCTAGGCTTAATGCCCTTTGAGTGTATTATGTAGGAATGAACCTGGTAGAGCATCCCACACAAACCAATGCTCCACATGCGGGTTTCACATGCCACCAACTCCACATTCACAGGCAACTTCAGCGTCACAGCCGTTTTCAGATAGCCCTCAATGCAAAGGCTCTAGACTCAAATATTGGTGTGAGAGCTAATTCAATCAAGGAAACACTGCATGTTGGTGAAGCGCATATTGAAGAAGAATCAGCCGAGTGGTTCTTGTGGGAGAACAACTCCATTTGGCTCACTAACTTCACACACCATCAGGCTTCCAAGCAGCTCTCAAGGAAACTCAGTTTTCACACTCTAGGCTTAATGCCCTTTGAGTGCCTAGGACTGAAATGAAGCTTGGTGAGCTTATCACACAAACCAATGCTCCACATGCGGGTTTCACATGCCACAAACTCCACATTCACAGACAACTTCAGCGCCAAAGCCATTTTCAGATAGCCCTCTATACAAAGGCTCTAGGCGCAAATATTGGTGTGAGAGCTAATTCAATCAAGGAAACACTGCATGTTGGTGAAGCGCATATTGAAGAAGAATCAGCCGAGTGGTTCTTGTGGGAGAACACCTCCATTTGGCTCACTAACTTCACACACCATCAGGCTTCCAAGCAGCTCTCAAGGAAACTCAGTTTTCACACTCTAGGCTTAATGCCCTTTGAGTGCATTATCTAGGAATGATCCTGGTAGAGCATCCCACACAAACCAATGCTCCACATGCGGGTTTCACATGCCACCAACTCCACATTCACAGACAACTTCAGCGCCAAAGCCATTTTCAGATAGCCCTCAATGCAAAGGCTCCAGGCCCAAATATTGGTGTGAGAGCTAATTCAATCAAGGAAACACTGCATGTTGGTGAAGCGCATATTGAAGAAGAATCATCCAAGTGGTTCTTGTGCGGGAACAACTCCATTTGGCTCACTAACTTCACACACCATCAGGCTTCCAAGCAGCTCTCAAGGAAACTCAGTTTTCACACTCTAGGCTTAATGCCCTTTGAGTGCCTAGGACTGAAATGAAGCTTGGTGAGCTTATCACACAAACCAATGCTCCACATGCGGGTTTCACATGCCACCAACTCCACATTCACAGACAACTTCAGCGCCACAGCCATTTTCAGATAGCCCTCAATGCAAAGGCTCTAGACGCAAATATTGGTGTGAGAGCTAATTCAATCAAGGAAACACTGCATGTTGGTGAAGCGCATATTGAAGAAGAATCAGCGGAGTGGTTCTTATGGGACAACAACTCCATTTGGCTCACTAACTTCACACACCATCAGGCTTCCAAGCAGCTCTCAAGGAAACTCAGTTTTCACACTCTAGGCTTAATGCCCTTTGAGTGCCTAGGAATGAAATGAAGCTTGGTGAGCATCCCACACAAACCAATGCTCCACATGCGGGTTTCACATGCCACCAACTCCACATTCACAGACAACTTCAGCGCCAAAGCCATTTTCAGATAGCCCTCAATACAAAGGCTCTAGACGCAAATATTGGTGTGAGAGCTAATTCAATCAAGGAAACACTGCATGTTGGTGAAGCGCATATTGAAGAAGAATCAGCGGAGTGGTTCTTATGGGACAACAACTCCATTTGGCTCACTAACTTCACACACCATCAGGCTTCCAAGCAGCTCTCAAGGAAACTCAGTTTTCACACTCTAGGCTTAATGCCCTTTGAGTGCCTAGGACTGAAATGAAGCTTGGTGAGCTTATCACACAAACCAATGCTCCACATGCGGGTTTCACATGCCACCAACTCCACATTCAGAGACAACTTCAGCGCCAAAGCCGTTTTCAGGTAGCCCTCAATGCAAAGGCTCCAGGCCCAAATATTGATGTGAGAGCTAATTCAATCAAGGAAACACTGCATGTTGGTGAAGCGCATATTGAAGAAGAATCAGCCGAGTGGATCTTGTGGGAGAACAACTCCATTTGGCTCACTAACTTCACACACCATCAGGCTTCCAAGCAGCTCTCAAGGAAACTCAGTTTTCACACTCTAGGCTTAATGCCCTTTGAGTGCATTATCTAGGAATGAACCTGGTAGATCATCCCACACAAACCAATGCTCCACATGCGAGTTTCACATGCCACCAACTCCACATTCACAGACAACTTCAGCGCCAAAGCCATTTTCAGATAGCCCTCAATGCAAAGGCTCTAGGCGCAAATATTGGTGTGAGAGCTAATTCAATCAAGGAAACACTGCATGTTGGTGAAGCGCATATTGAAGAAGAATCAGCCGAGTGGTTCTTGTGGGAGAACAACTCCATTTGTCTCACTAACTTCACACACCATCAGGCTTCCATGCAGCTCTGAAGGAAACTGAGTTTTCACACTCTAGGCTTAATGCCCTTTGAGTGCATTATGTAGGAATGAACCTGGTAGAGCATCCCACACAAACCAATGCTCCACATGCGGGTTTCACATGCCACCAACTCCACATTCACAGACAACTTCAGCGCCAAAGCCATTTTCAGATAGCCCTCAATGCAAATGCTCTAGACGCAAATATTGGTGTGAGAGCTAATTCAATCAAGGAAACACTGCATGTTGGTGAAGCGCATATTGAAGAAGAATCAGCCGAGTGGTTCTTGTGGTTGAACAACTCCATTTGGCTCACTAACTTCACACACCATCAGGCTTCCAAGCAGCTCTCAAGGAAACTCAGTTTTCACACTCTAGGCTTAATGCCCTTTGAGTGCCTAGGACTGAAATGAACCTGGTAGAGCATCCCACACAAACCAATGCTCCACATGCGGGTTTCACATGCCACCAACTCCACATTCACAGACAACTTCAGCGCCAAAGCCATTTTCAGATAGCCCTCTATACAAAGGCTCTAGGCGCAAATATTGGTGTGAGAGCTAATTCAATCAAGGAAACACTGCATGTTGGTGAAGCGCATATTGAAGAAGAATCAGCCGAGTGGTTCTTGTGAGAGAACACCTCCATTTGGCTCACTAACTTCACACACCATCAGGCTTCCATGCAGCTCTGAAGGAAACTCAGTTTTCACACTCTAGGCTTAATGCCCTTTGAGTGCATTATGTAGGAATGATCCTGGTAGAGCATCCCACACAAACCAATGCTCCACATGCGGGTTTCACATGCCACCAACTCCACATTCACAGACAACTTCAGCGCCAAAGCCATTTTCAGATAGCCCTCAATGCAAAGGCTCCAGGCCCAAATATTGGTGTGAGAGCTAATTCAATCAAGGAAACACTGCATGTTGGTGAAGCGCATATTCAAGAAGAATCAACCGAGTGGTTCTTGTGGGGGAACAACTCCATTTGGCTCACTAACTTCACACACCATCAGGCTTCCAAGCAGCTCTCAAGGAAACTCAGTTTTCACACTCTAGGCTTAATGCCTTTGAGTGTATTATGTAGGAATGAACCTGGTAGAGCATCCCACACAATCCAATGCTCCACATGCGGGTTTCACATGCCACCAACTCCACATTCACAGGCAACTTCAGCGTCACAGCCGTTTTCAGATAGCCCTCAATGCAAAGGCTCTAGACGCAAATATTGGTGTGAGAGCTAATTCAATCAAGGAAACACTGCATGTTGGTGAAGCGCATATTGAAGAAGAATCAGCCGAGTGGTTCTTCTGGGACAACAACTCCATTTGGCTCACTAACTTCACACACCATCAGGCTTCCAAGCAGCTCTCAAGGAAACTCAGTTTTCACACTCTAGGCTTAATGCCCTTTGAGTGCCTAGGAATGAAATGCACCTGGTAGAGCATCCCACACAAACCAATGCTCCACATGCGGGTTTCACATGCCACCAACTCCACATTCACAGACAATTTCAGCGCCAAAGCCATTTTCGGATAGCCCTCAATACAAAGGCTCTAGGCGCAAATATTGGTGTGAGAGCTAATTCAATCAAGGAAACACTGCATGTTGGTGAAGCGCATATTGAAGAAGAATCAGCCGAGTGGTTCTTGTGGGAGAACAACTCCATTTGGCTCACTAACTTCACACACCATCAGGCTTCCAAGCAGCTGTCTAGGAAACTCAGTTTTCACACTCTAGGCTTAATGCCCTTTGAGTGCCTAGGACTGAAATGAAGCTTGGTGAGCTTATCACACAAACCAATGCTCCACATGCGGGTTTCACATGCCACCAACTCCACATTCACAGACAACTTCAGCGCCAAAGCCGTTTTCAGGTAGCCCTCAATGCAAAGGCTCCAGGCCCAAATATTGGTGTGAGAGCTAATTCAATCAAGGAAACACTGCATGTTGGTGAAGCGCATGTTGAAGAAGAATCAGCCGAGTGGTTCTTGTGGGAGAACAACTCCATTTGGCTCACTAACTTCACACACCATCAGGCTTCCAAGCAGCTCTCAAGGAAACTCAGTTTTCACACTCTAGGCTTAATGCCCTTTGAGTGCCTAGGAATGAAATGCACCTGGTAGAGCATCCCACACAAACGAATGCTCCACGTGCGGGTTTCACATGCCACCAACTCCACATTCACAGACAACTTCAGCGCCACAGCCGTTTTCAGATAGCCCTCAATGCAAAGGCTCTAGACGCAAATATTGGTGTGAGAGCTAATTCAATCAAGGAAACACTGCATGTTGGTGAAGCGCATATTGAAGAAGAATCAGCGGAGTGGTTCTTATGGGACAACAACTCCATTTGGCTCACTAACTTCACACACCATCAGGCTTCCAAGCAGCTCTCAAGGAAACTCAGTTTTCACACTCTAGGCTTAATGCCCTTTGAGTGCCTAGGAATGAAATGAAGCTTGGTGAGCATCCCACACAAACCAATGCTCCACATGCGGGTTTCACATGCCACCAACTCCACATTCACAGACAACTTCAGCGCCACAGCCATTTTCAGATAGCCCTCAATACAAAGGCTCTAGACGCAAATATTGGTGTCAGAGCTAATTCAATCAAGGAAACACTGCATGTTGGTGAAGCGCATATTGAAGAAGAATCAGCCGAGTGGTTCTTGTGGGAGAACAACTCCATTTGGCTCACTAACTTCACACACCATCAGGCTTCCAAGCAGCTGTCTAGGAAACTCAGTTTTCACACTCTAGGCTTAATGCCCTTTGAGTGCCTAGGACTGAAATGAAGCTTGGTGAGCTTATCACACAAACCAATGCTCCACATGCGGGTTTCACATGCCACCAACTCCACATTCACAGACAACTTCAGCGCCAAAGCCGTTTTCAGGTAGCCCTCAATGCAAAGGCTCCAGGCCCAAATATTGATGTGAGAGCTAATTCAATCAAGGAAACACTGCATGTTGGTGAAGCGCATATTGAAGAAGAATCAGCCGAGTGGATCTTGTGGGAGAACAACTCCATTTGGCTCACTAACTTCACACACCATCAGGCTTCCAAGCAGCTCTCAAGGAAACTCAGTTTTCACACTCTAGGCTTAATGCCCTTTGAGTGCCTAGGACTGAAATGAACCTGGTAGAGCATCCCACACAAACCAATGCTCCACATGCGGGTTTCTCATGCCACCAACTCCACATTCACAGACAACTTCAGCGCCACAGCCATTTTCAGATACCCCTCAATACAAAGGCTCTAGGCACAAATATTGGTGTGAGAGCTAATTCAATCAAGGAAACACTGCATGTTGGTGAAGCGCATATTGAAGAAAAATCAGTCGAGTGGTACTTGTGGGAGAACAACTCCATTTGGCTCACTAACTTCACACACCATCAGGGTTCCAAGCAGCTCTCAAGGAAACTCAGTTTTCACACTCTAGGCTTAATGCCCTTTGAGTGCATTATGTAGGAATGAACCTGGTAGAGCATCCCACACAAACCAATGCTCCACATGCGGGTTTCACATGCCACCAACTCCACATTCACAGACAACTTCAGCGCCAAAGCCATTTTCAGATAGCCCTCAATGCAAAGGCTCTAGGCCCAAATATTGGTGTGAGAGCTAATTCAATCAAGGAAACACTGCATGTTGGTGAAGGGCATATTGAAGAAGAATCAGCCGAGTGGTTCTTGTGGGCGAACAACTCCATTTGGCTCACTAACTTCACACACCATCAGGCTTCCAAGCAGCTCTCAAGGAAACTCAGTTTTCACACTCTAGGCTTAATGCCCTTTGAGTGCATTATCTAGGAATGAAATGCACCTGGTAGAGCATCCCACACAAACCAATGCTCCACATGCGGGTTTCACATGCCACCAACTCCACATTCACAGGCAACTTCAGCGCCAAAGCCATTTTCAGATAGCCCTCAATGCAAAGGCTCTAGGCCCAAATATTGGTGTGAGAGCTAATTCAATCAAAGAAACACTGCATGTTGGTGAAGCGCATATTGAAGAAGAATCAGCCGAGTGGTTCTTGTGGGAGAACAACTCCATTTGGCTCACTAACTTCACACACCATCAGGCTTCCAAGCAGCTCTGAAAGAAACTCAGTTTTCACACTCTATGCTTAGTGCCTTTTGAGTGCATTATGTAGGAATGAACCTGGTAGAGCATCCCACACAAACCAATGCTCCACATGCGGGTTTCACATGCCACCAACTCCACATTCACAGACAACTTCAGCGCCAAAGTCATTTTCAGATAGCCCTCAATGCAAAGGCTCTAGGCACAAATATTGGTGTGAGAGCTAATTCAATCAAGGAAACACTGCATGTTGGTGAAGCGCATATTGAAGAAGAATCAGCCGAGTGGTTCTTGTGGGAGAACAACTCCATTTGGCTCACTAACTTCACACACCATCAGGCTTCCATGCAGCTCTCAAGGAAACTCAGTTTTCACACTCTAGGCTTAATGCCCTTTGAGTGCATTATGTAGGAATGAACCTGGTAGAGCATCCCACACAAACCAATGCTCCACATGCGGGTTTCACATGCCACCAACTCCATATTCACAGGCAACTTCAGCGCCAAAGCCATTTTCAGATAGCCCTCAATGCAAAGGCTCTAGGCCCAAATATTGGTGTGAGAGCTAATTCAATCAAGGAAACACTGCATGTTGGTGAAGCGCATATTGAAGAAGAATCAGCCGAGTGGTTCTTGTGGGAGAACAACTCCATTTGGCTCACTAACTTCACACACCATCAGGCTTCCAAGCAGCTCTCAAGGAAACTCAGTTTTCACACTCTATGCTTAGTGCCCTTTGAGTGCATTATCTAGGAATGAACCTGGTAGAGCATCCCACACAAACCAATGCTCCACATGCGGGTTTCACATGCCACCAACTCCATATTCACAGGCAACTTCAGCGCCAAAGCCATTTTCAGATAGCCCTCAATGCAAAGGCTCTAGGCCCAAATATTGGTGTGAGAGCTAATTCAATCAAGGAAACACTGCATGTTGGTGAAGCGCATATTGAAGAAGAATCAGCCGAGTGGTTCTTGTGGGAGAACAACTCCATTTGGCTCACTAACTTCACACACCATCAGGCTTCCAAGCAGCTCTCAAGGAAACTCAGTTTTCACACTCTATGCTTAGTGCCCTTTGAGTGCATTATCTAGGAATGAACCTGGTAGAGCATCCCACACAAACCAATGCTCCACATGCGGGTTTCACATGCCACCAACTCCATATTCACAGGCAACTTCAGCGCCAAAGCCATTTTCAGATAGCCCTCAATGCAAAGGCTCTAGGCCCAAATATTGGTGTGAGAGCTAATTCAATCAAGGAAACACTGCATGTTGGTGAAGCGCATATTTAAGAAGAATCAGCCTAGTGGTTCTTGTGGGAGAACAACTCCATTTGGCTCACTAACTTCACACACCATCAGGCTTCCAAGCAGCTCTCAAGGAAACTGAGTTTTCACACTCTAGGCTTAAGGCATTTGAGTGCCTAGGACTGAAATGAAGGTTGGTGAGCTTATCACACAAACCAATGCTCCACATGCGGGTTTCACATGCCACCAACTCCACATTCACAGACAACTTCAGCGCCAAAGCCATTTTCAGATAGCCCTCAATGCAAAGGCTCTAGACGCAAATATTGGTGTGAGAGCTAATTCAATCAAGGAAACACTGCATGTTGGTGAAGCGCATATTGAAGAAGAATCAGCCGAGTGGTTCTTGTGGGAGAACAACTCCATTTGGCTCACTAACTTCACACACCATCAGGCTTCCAAGCAGCTATCAAGGAAACTCAGTTTTCACACTGTAGGCTTAATGTCCTTTGAGTGCATAGGACTGAAATGAAGCTTGGTGAGCTTATCACACAAACCAATGCTCCACATGCGGGTTTCACATGCCACCAACTCCACATTCACAGACAACTTCAGCGCCAAAGCCGTTTTCAGGTAGCTCTCAATGCAAAGGCTCCAGACCCAAATATTGGTGTGAGAGCTAATACAATCAAGGAAACACTGCATGTTGGTGAAGCGCATATTGAAGAAGAATCAGCCGAGTGGTTCTTGTGGGAGAACAACTCCATTTGGCTCACTAACTTCACACACCATCAGGCTTCCAAGCAGCTCTGAAGGAAACTGAGTTTTCACACTCTAGGCTTAATGCCCTTTGAGTGCATTATCTAGGAATGAACCTGGTAGAGCATCCCACACAAACGAATGCTCCACATGCGGGTTTCACATGCCACCAACTCCACATTCACAGACAACTTCAGCGCCAAAGCCATTTTCAGATAGCCCTCAATGCAAAGGCTCTAGGCACAAATATTGGTGTGAGAGCTAATTCAATCAAGGAAACACTGCATGTTGGTGAAGCGCATATTGAAGAAGAATCAGCCGAGTGGTTCTTGTGGGAGAACAACTCCATTTGGCTCACTAACTTCACACACCATCAGGCTTCCAAGCAGCTCTCAAGGAAACTCAGTTTTCACACTCTAGGCTTAATGCCCTTTGAGTGCCTAGGACTGAAATGAACCTGGTAGAGCATCCCACACAAACCAATGCTCCACATGCGGGTTTCACATGCCACCAACTCCACATTCACAGACAACTTCAGCGCCAAAGCCATTTTCAGATAGCCCTCAATGCAAAGGCTCTAGGCACAAATATTGGTGTGAGAGCTAATTCAATCAAGGAAACACTGCATGTTGGTGAAGGGCATATTGAAGAAGAATCAGCCGAATGGTTCTTGTGGGAGAACAACTCCATTTGGCTCACTAACTTCACTCACCATCAGGCTTCCAAGCAGCTCTCAAGGAAACTCAGTTTTCACACTCTAGGCTTAATGCCCTTTTAGTGCCTAGGACTGAAATGAAAGTTGGTGAGCTTATCACACAAACCAATGCTCCACAGGCGGGTTTCTCATGCCACCAACTCCACATTCACAGACAACTTCAGCGCCAAAGCCGTTTTCAGGTAGCCCTCAATGCAGAGGCTCCAGGCCCAAATATTGGTGTGAGAGCTAATTCAATCAAGGAAACAATGCATGTTGGTGAAGCGCATATTGAAGAAGAAGCAGCCGAGTGGTTCTTGTGGGAGAACAACTCCATTTGGCTCACTAACTTCACATACCATCAGGCTTCCAAGCAGCTCTCAAGGAAACTGAGTTTTCACACTCTAGGCTTAATGCCCTTTGAGTGCATTATCTAGGAATGAACCTGGTAGAGCATCCCACACAAACGAATGCTCCACATGCGGGTTTCACATGCCACCAACTCCACATTCACAGACAACTTCAGTGCCGAAGCCATTTTCAGATAGCCCTCAATGCAAAGGCTCTAGGCCCAAATATTGGTGTGAGAGCTAATTCAATCAAGGAAACACTGCATGTTGGTGAAGCGCATATTGAAGAAGAATCAGCCGAGTGGTTCTTGTGGGAGAACAACTCCATTTGGCTCACTAACTTCACACACCATCAGGCTTCCAAGCAGCTCTCAAGGAAACTGAGTTTTCACACTCTAGGCTTAAGGCCATTTGAGTGCCTAGGACTGAAATGAAGGTTGGTGAGCTTATCACACAAACGAATGCTCCACATGCGGGTTTCACATGCCACCAACTCCACATTCACAGACAACTTCAGCGCCAAAGCCGTTTTCAGGTAGCCCTCAATGCAAAGGCTCCAGGCCCAAATATTGGTGTGAGAGCTAATTCAATCAAGGAAACACTGCATGTTGGAGAAGCGCATGTTGAAGAAGGATCAGCCGAGTGGTTCTTGTGGGAGAACAACTCCATTTGGCTCGCTAACTTCACACACCATCAGGCTTCCAAGCAGCTATCAAGGAAACTCAGTTTTCACACTCTAGGCTTAATGCCCTTTGAGTGCCTAGGAATGAAATGCACCTGGTAGAGCATCCTACACAAACAAATGCTCCACATGCGGGTTTCACATGCCACCAACTCCACATTCACAGACAACTTCAGCGCCAAAGCCATTTTCAGATAGCCCTCAAAGCAAAGGCTCTAGGTGCAAATATTGGTGTGAGAGCTAATTCAATCAAGGAAACACTGCATGTTGGTGAAGCGCATATTGAAGAAGAATCAGCCGAGTGGTTCTTGTGGGAGAACAACTCCATTTGGCTCACTAACTTCACACACCATCATGCTTCCAAGCAGCTCTCAAGGAAACTCAGTTTTCACACTCTAGGCTTAATGCCCTTTGAGTGTCTAGGACTGAAATGAAGCTTGGTGAGCTTATCACACAAACCAATGCTCCACAGGCGGGTTTCACATGCCACCAACTCCACATTCACAGACAACTTCAGCGCCAAAGCCATTTTCAGATAGCCCTCAATGCAAAGGCTCTAGACGCAAATATTGGTGTGAGAGCTAATTCAATCAAGGAAACACTGCATGTTGGTGAAGCGCATATTGAAGAAGAATCAGCCGAGGGGTTCTTGTGTGAGAACAACTCCATTTGGCTCACTAACTTCACACACCATCAGGCTTCCAAGCAGCTATCAAGGAAACTCAGTTTTCACACTCTAGGCTTAATGCCCTTTGAGTGCATAGGACTGAAATGAAGCTTGGTGAGCTTATCACACAAACCAATGCTCCACATGCGGGTTTCACATGCCACCAACTCCACATTCACAGACAACTTCAGCGCCAAAGCCGTTTTCAGGTAGCTCTCAATGCAAAGGCTCCAGACCCAAATATTTGTGTGAGAGCTAATTCAATCAAGGAAACACTGCATGTTGGTGAAGCGCATATTGAAGAAGAATCAGCCGAGTGGTTCTTGTGGGAGAACAACTCCATTTGGCTCACTAACTTCACACACCATCAGGGTTCCAAGCAGCTCTCAAGGAAACTGAGTTTTCACACTCTAGGCTTAATGCCCTTTGAGTGCATTATCTAGGAATGAACCTGGTAGAGCATCCCACACAAACGAATGCTCCACATGCGGGTTTCACATGCCACCAACTCCACATTCACAGACAACTTCAGCGCCAAAGCCATTTTCAGATAGCCCTCAATGCAAAGGCTCTAGGCACAAATATTGGTGTGAGAGCTAATTCAATCAAGGAAACACTGCATGTTGGTGAAGCGCATATTGAAGAAGAATCAGCCGAGTGGTTCTTGTGGGAGAACAACTCCATTTGGCTCACTAACTTCACACACCATCAGGCTTCCAAGCAGCTCTCAAGGAAACTCAGTTTTCACACTCTAGGCTTAATGCCCTTTGAGTGCCTAGGACTGAAATGAACCTGGTAGAGCATCCCACACAAACCAATGCTCCACATGCGGGTTTCACATGCCACCAACTCCACATTCACAGACAACTTCAGCCCCAAAGCCATTTTCAGATAGCCCTCAATGCAAAGGCTCTAGGCCCAAATATTGGTGTGAGAGCTAATTCAATCAAGGAAACAATGCATGTTGGTGAAGCGCATATTGAAGAAGAATCAGCCGAGTGGTTCTTGTGGGAGAACAACTCCATTTGGCTCACTAACTTCACTCACCATCAGGCTTCCAAGCAGCTCTCAAGGAAACTCAGTTTTCACACTCTAGGCTTAATGCCCTTTGAGTGCCTAGGACTGAAATGAAGGTTGGTGAGCTTATCACACAAACCAATGCTCCACAGGCGGGTTTCTCATGCCACCAACTCCACATTCACAGACAACTTCAGCGCCAAAGCCGTTTTCAGGTAGCCCTCAATGCAGAGGCTCCAGGCCCAAATATTGGTGTGAGAGCTAATTCAATCAAGGAAACACTGCATGTTGGTGAAGCGCATATTGAAGAAGAATCAGCCGAGTGGTTCTTGTGGGAGAACAACTCCATTTGGCTCACTAACTTCACACACCATCAGGCTTTAATGCAGCTCTCAAGGAAACTGAGTTTTCACACTCTAGGCTTAAGGCCCTTTGAGTGCCTAGGACTGAAATGAATCTTGGTGAGCTTATCACACAAACCAATGCTCCACAGGCGGGTTTCACATGCCACCAACTCCACATTCACAGACAACTTCAGCGCCAAAGCCATTTTCAGGTAGCCCTCAATGCAAATGCTCCAGGCCCAAATATTGGTGTGAGAGCTAATTCAATCAAGGAAACACTGCATGTTGGTGAAGGGCATATTGAAGAAGGATCAGCCGAGTGGTTCTTGTGGGAGAACAACTCCATTTGGCTCACTTACTTCACACACCATCAGGCTTCCAAGCAGCTCTCAAGGAAACTCAGTTTTCACACTCTAGGCTTAATGCCCTTTGAGTGCATTATCTCGGAATGAACCTGGTAGAGCATCCCACACAAACCAATGCTCCACATGCGGGTTTCACATGCCACCAACTCCACATTCACAGACAACTTCAGCGCCACAGCCATTTTCAGATAGCCCTCAATGCAAAGGCTCTAGACGCAAATATTGGTGTGAGAGCTAATTCAATCAAGGAAACACTTCATGTTGGTGAAGAGCATATTGAAGAAGAATCAGCCGAGTGGTTCCTGTGGGAGAACAACTCCATTTGGCTCACTAACTTCACACACCATCAGGCTTCCAAGCAGCTCTCAAGGAAACTCAGTTTTCACACTCTAGGCTTAATGCCCTTTGAGTGCCTAGGACTGAAATGAACCTGGTAGAGCATCCCACACAAACCAATGCTCCACATGCGGGTTTCACATGCCACCAACTCCACATTCACAGACAACTTCAGCGCCAAAGCCATTTTCAGATAGCCCTCAATGCAAAGGCTCTAGGCCCAAATATTGGTGTGAGAGCTAATTCAATCAAGGAAACACTGCATGTTGGTGAAGCGCATATTGAAGAAGAATCAGCCGAGTGGTTCTTGTGGGAGAACAACTCCATTTGGCTCACTAACTTCACACACCATCAGGCTTCCAAGCAGCTCTCAAGGAAACTCAGTTTTCACACTGTAGGCTTAATGCCCTTGAGTGCCTAGGACTGAAATGAAGGTTGGTGAGCTTATCACACAAACCAATGCTCCACATGCGGGTTTCACATGCCACCAACTCCACATTCACAGACAACTTCAGCGCCAAAGCCGTTTTCAGGTAGCCCTCAACGCAGAGGCTCTAGGCCCAAATATTGGTGTGAGAGCTAATTCAATCAAGGAAACACTGCATGTTGGTGAAGTGCATGTTGAAGAAGGATCAGCCGAGTGGTTCTTGTGGGAGAACAACTCCATTTGGCTCACTAACTTCACACACCATCAGGGTTCCAAGCAGCTCTCAAGGAAACTCAGTTTTCACACTCTAGGCTTAATGCCCTTTGAGTGCCTAGGAATGAAATGCACCTGGTAGAGCATCCCACACGAACCAATGCTCCACATGCGGGTTTCACATGCCACCAACTCCACATTCACAGACAACTTCAGCGCCAAAGCCATTTTCAGATAGCCCTCAATGCAAAGGCTCTAGATGCAAATATTGGTGTGAGAGCTAATTCAATCAAGGAAACACTTCATGTTGGTGAAGCGCATATTGAAGAAGAATCAGCCGAGTGGTTCCTGTGGGAGAACAACTCCATTTGGCTCACTAACTTCACACACCATCAGGCTTCCAAGCAGCTCTCAAGGAAACTCAGTTTTCACACTCTAGGCTTAATGCCCTTTGAGTGCATTATGTAGGAATGAACCTGGTAGAGCATCCCACACAAACGAATGCTCCACATGCGGGTTTCACATGCCACCAACTCCACATTCACAGACAACTTCAGCGCCAAAGCCATTTTCAGATAGCCCTCAATGTAAAGGCTCTAGACGCAAATATTGGTGTGAGAGCTAATTCAATCAAGGAAACACTGCATGTTGGTGAAGCGCATATTGAAGAAGAATCAGCCGAGTGGTTCTTGTGGGAGAACAACTCCATTTGGCTCACTAACTTCACACACCATCAGGCTTCCAAGCAGCTCTCAAGGAAACTCAGTTTTCACACTCTATGCTTAATGCCCTTTGAGTGCATTATGTAGGAATGAACCTGGTAGAGCATCCCACACAAACCAATGCTCCACATGCGGGTTTCACATGCCACCAACTCCACATTCACAGGCAACTTCAGCGTCACAGCCGTTTTCAGATAGCCCTCAATGCAAAGGCTCTAGGCCCAAATATTGGTGTGAGAGCTAATTCAATCAAGGAAACACTGCATGTTGGTGAAGCGCATATTGAAGAAGAATCAGCCGAGTGGTTCTTGTGGGGGAACAACTCCATTTGGCTCAGTAACTTCACACACCATCAGGCTTCCAAGCAGCTCTCAAGGAAACTCAGTTTTCACACTCTAGGCTTAATGCCCTTTGAGTGCCTGGGAATGAAATGCACCTGGTAGAGCATCCCACACAAACCAATGCTCCACAGGCGGGTTTCACATGCCACCAACTCCACATTCACAGACAACTTCAGCACCAAAGCCGTTTTCAGATAACCCTCAATGCAAAGGCTCTAGGCGCAAATATTGGTGTGAGAGCTAATTCAATCAAGGAAACACTGCATGTTGGTGAAGCGCATATTGAAGAAGAATCAGCCGAGTGGTTCTTGTGGGAGAACAACTCCATTTGGCTCACTAACTTCACACACCATCAGGCTTCCAAGCAGCTGTCTAGGAAACTGAGTTTTCACACTCTAGGCTTAATGCCATTCGAGTGCCTAGGACTGAAATGAAGGTTGGTGAGCTTATCACACAAACCAATGCTCCACATGCGGGTTTCACATGCCACCAACTCCACATTCACAGACAACTTCAGCGCCAACGCCATTTTCAGATAGCCCTCAATGCAAAGGCTCTAGACGCAAATATTGGTGTGAGAGCTAATTCAATCAAGGAAACACTTCATGTTGGTGAAGAGCATATTGAAGAAGAATCAGCCGAGTGGTTCCTGTGGGAGAACAACTCCATTTGGCTCACTAACTTCACACACCATCAGGCTTCCAAGCAGCTCTCAAGGAAACTCAGTTTTCACACTGTAGGCTTAATGCCCTTGAGTGCCTAGGACTGAAATGAAGGTTGGTGAGCTTATCACACAAACCAATGCTCCACAGGCGGGTTTCACATGCCACCAACTCCACATTCACAGACAACTTCAGCGCCAAAGCCGTTTTCAGGTAGCCCTCAATGCAGAGGCTCCAGGCCCAAATATTGGTGTGAGAGCTAATTCAATCAAGGAAACACTGCATGTTGGTGAAGTGCATGTTGAAGAAGGATCAGCCGAGTGGTTCTTGTGGGAGAACAACTCCATTTGGCTCACTAACTTCACACACCATCAGGGTTCCAAGCAGCTCTGAAGGAAACTCAGTTTTCACACTCTAGGCTTAATGCCCTTTGAGTGCCTAGGAATGAAATGCACCTGGTAGAGCATCCCACACGAACCAATGCTCCACATGCGGGTTTCACATGCCACCAACTCCACATTCACAGACAACTTCAGCGCCAAAGCCATTTTCAGATAGCCCTCAATGCAAAGGCTCTAGATGCAAATATTGGTGTGAGAGCTAATTCAATCAAGGAAACACTTCATGTTGGTGAAGCGCATATTGAAGAAGAATCAGCCGAGTGGTTCCTGTGGGAGAACAACTCCATTTGGCTCACTAACTTCACACACCATCAGGCTTCCAAGCAGCTCTCAAGGAAACTCAGTTTTCACACTCTAGGCTTAATGCCCTTTGAGTGCATTATGTAGGAATGAACCTGGTAGAGCATCCCACACAAACGAATGCTCCACATGCGGGTTTCACATGCCACCAACTCCACATTCACAGACAACTTCAGCGCCAAAGCCATTTTCAGATAGCCCTCAATGCAAAGGCTCTAGACGCAAATATTGGTGTGAGAGCTAATTCAATCAAGGAAACATTGCATGTTGGTGAAGCGCATATTGAAGAAGAATCAGCCGAGTGGTTCTTGTGGGACAACAACTCCATTTGGCTCACTAACTTCACACACCATCAGGCTTCCAAGCAGCTCTCAAGGAAACTCAGTTTTCACACTCTATGCTTAATGCCCTTTGAGTGCATTATGTAGGAATGAACCTGGTAGAGCATCCCACACAAACCAATGCTCCACATGCGGGTTTCACATGCCACCAACTCCACATTCACAGGCAACTTCAGCTTCACAGCCGATTTCAGATAGCCCTCAATGCAAAGGCTCTAGGCCCAAATATTGGTGTGAGAGCTAATTCAATCAAGGAAACACTGCATGTTGGTGAAGCGCATATTGAAGAAGAATCAGCCGAGTGGTTCTTGTAGGGGAACAACTCCATTTGGCTCACTAACTTCACACACCATCAGGCTTCCAAGCAGCTCTCAAGGAAACTCAGTTTTCACACTCTAGGCTTAATGCCCTTTGAGTGTATTATGTAGGAATGAACCTGGTAGAGCATCCCACACAAACCAATGCTCCACATGCAGGTTTCACATGCCACCAACTCCACATTCACAGGCAACTTCAGCATCACAGCCGTTTTCAGATAGCCCTCAATGCAAAGGCTCTAGACGCAAATATTGGTGTGAGAGCTAATTCAATCAAGGAAACACTGCATGTTGGTGAAGCGCATATTGAAGAAGAATCAGCCGAGTGCTTCTTGTGGGACAACAACTCCATTTGGCTCACTAACTTCACACACCATCAGGCTTCCAAGCAGCTCTCAAGGAAACTGAGTTTTCACACTCTAGGCTTAATGCCCTTTGAGTGCCTGGGAATGAAATGCACCTGGTAGAGCATCCCACACAAACCAATGCTCCACAGGCGGGTTTCACATGCCACCAACTCCACATTCACAGACAACTTCAGCACCAAAGCCGTTTTCAGATAGCCCTCAATGCAAAGTCTCTAGGCGCAAATATTGGTGTGAGAGCTAATTCAATCAAGGAAACACTGCATGTTGGTGAAGCGCATATTGAAGAAGAATCAGCCGAGTGGTTCTTGTGGGAGAACAACTCCATTTGGCTCACTAACTTCACACACCATCAGGCTTCCAAGCAGCTGTCTAGGAAACTCAGTTTTCACACTCTAGGCTTAATGCCCTTTGAGTGCCTAGGACTGAAATGAAGGTTTGTGAGCTTATCACACAAACCAATGCTCCACAGGCGGGTTTCTCATGCCACCAACTCCACATTCACAGACAACTTCAGCGCCAAAGCCGTTTTCAGGTAGCCCTCAATGCAGAGGCTCCAGGCCCAAATATTGGTGTGAGAGCTAATTCAATCAAGGAAACACTGCATGTTGGTGAAGCGCATATTGAAGAAGAATCAGCCGAGTGGTTCTTGTGGGAGAACAACTCCATTTGGCTCACTAACTTCACACACCATCAGGCTTTAATGCAGCTCTCAAGGAAACTGAGTTTTCACACTCTAGGCTTAAGGCCCTTTGAGTGCCTAGGACTGAAATGAAGCTTGGTGAGCTTATCACACAAACCAATGCTCCACAGGCGGGTTTCACATGCCACCAACTCCACATTCACAGACAACTTCAGCGCCAAAGCCATTTTCAGGTAGCCCTCAATGCAAAGGCTCCAGGCCCAAATATTGGTGTGAGAGCTAATTCAATCAAGGAAACACTGCATGTTGGTGAAGGGCATATTGAAGAAGGATCAGCCGAGTGGTTCTTGTGGGAGAACAACTCCATTTGGCTCACTTACTTCACACACCATCAGGCTTCCAAGCAGCTCTCAAGGAAACTCAGTTTTCACACTCTAGGCTTAATGCCCTTTGAGTGCATTATCTAGGAATGAACCTGGTAGAGCATCCACACAAACCAATGCTCCACATGCGGGTTTCACATGCCACCAACTCCACATTCACAGACAACTTTAGCGCCAAAGCCATTTTCAGATAGCCCTCAATGCAAAGGCTCTAGACGCAAATATTGGTGTGAGAGCTAATTCAATCAAGGAAACACTGCATGTTGGTGAAGAGCATATTGAAGAAGAATCAGCCGAGTGGTTCCTGTGGGAGAACAACTCCATTTGGCTCACTAACTTCACACACCATCAGGCTTCCAAGCAGCTCTCAAGGAAACTCAGTTTTCACACTCTAGGCTTAATGCCCTTTGAGTGCATTATGTAGGAATGAACCTGGTAGAGCATCCCACACAAACGAATGCTCCACATGCGGGTTTCACATGCCACCAACTCCACATTCACAGACAACTTCAGCGCCAAAGCCATTTTCAGATAGCCCTCAATGCAAAGGCTCTAGGCCCAAATATTGGTGTGAGAGCTAATTCAATCAAGGAAACACTGCATGTTGGTGAAGCGCATATTGAAGAAGAATCAGCCGAGTGGTTCTTGTGGGAGAACAACTCCATTTGGCTCACTAACTTCACACACCATCAGGCTTCCAAGCAGCTCTCAAGGAAACTCAGTTTTCACACTGTAGGCTTAATGCCCTTGAGTGCCTAGGACTGAAATGAAGGTTGGTGAGCTTATCACACAAACCAATGCTCCACAGGCGGGTTTCACATGCCACCAACTCCACATTCACAGACAACTTCAGCGCCAAAGCCGTTTTCAGGTAGCCCTCAATGCAGAGCCTCCAGGCCCAAATATTGGTGTGAGAGCTAATTCAATCAAGGAAACACTGCATGTTGGTGAAGTGCATGTTGAAGAAGAATCAGCCGAGTGGTTCTTGTGGGAGAACAACTCCATTTGGCTCACTAACTTCACACACCATCAGGGTTCCAAGCAGCTCTGAAGGAAACTCAGTTTTCACACTCTAGGCTTAATGCCCTTTGAGTGCCTAGGAATGAAATGCACCTGGTAGAGCATCCCACACGAACCAATGCTCCACATGCGGGTTTCTCATGCCACCAACTCCACATTCACAGACAACTTCAGCGCCAGGGCCATTTTCAGATAGCCCTCAATGCAAAGGCTCTAGATGCAAATATTGGTGTGAGAGCTAATTCAATCAAGGAAACACTTCATGTTGGTGAAGCGCATATTGAAGAAGAATCAGCCGAGTGGTTCCTGTGGGAGAACAACTCCATTTGGCTCACTAACTTCACACACCATCAGGCTTCCAAGCAGCTCTCAAGGAAACTGAGTTTTCACACTCTAGGCTTAATGCCCTTTGAGTGCATTATGTAGGAATGAACCTGGTAGAGCATCCCACACAAACGAATGCTCCACATGCGGGTTTCACATGCCACCAACTCCACATTCACAGACAACTTCAGCGCCAAAGCCATTTTCAGATAGCCCTCAATGCAAAGGCTCTAGTAGCAAATATAGGTGTGAGAGCTAATTCAATCAAGGAAACACTGCATGTTGGTGAAGCGCATATTGAAGAAGAATCAGCCGAGTGGTTCTTGTGGGAGAACAACTCCATTTGGCTCACTAACTTCACACACCATCAGGCTTCCAAGCAGCTCTCAAGGAAACTCAGTTTTCACACTCTAGGCTTAATGCCCTTGAGTGCCTAGGACTGAAATGAAGCTTGGTGAGCTTATCACACACACCAATGCTCCACATGCGGGTTTCACATGCCACCAACTCCACATTCACAGACAACTTCAGCGCCAAAGCCGTTTTCAGGTAGCCCTCAATGCAAAGGCTCCAGGCCGAAATATTGGTGTGAGAGCTAATTCAATCAAGGAAACACTGCATGTTGGTGAAGCGAATATTGAAGAAGAATCAGCCGAGTGGTTCTTGTGGGAGAACAACTCCATTTGTCTCACTAACTTCACACACCATCAGGCTTCCATGCAGCTCTCAAGGAAACTGAGTTTTCACACTCTAGGCTTAATGCCCTTTGAGTGTATTATGTAGGAATGAACCTGGTAGAGCATCCTACACAAACCAATGCTCCACATGCGGGTTTCACATGCCACCAACTCCACATTCACAGGCAACTTCAGCTCCAAAGCCGTTTTCAGATAGCCCTCAATGCAAAGGTTCTAGACGCAAATATTGGTGTGAGAGCTAATTCAATCAAGGAAACACTGCATGTTGGTGAAGGGCATATTGAAGAAGGATCAGCCGAGTGGTTCTTGTGGGAGAACAACTCCATTTGGCTCACTAACTTCACACACCATCACGCTTCCAAGCAGCTCTCAAGGAAACTCAGTTTTCACACTCTATGCTTAATGCCCTTTGAGTGCATTATGTAGGAATGAACCTGGTAGAGCATCCCACACAAACCAATGCTCCACATGCGGGTTTCACATGCCACCAACTCCACATTCACAGGCAACTTCAGCGTCACAGCCGTTTTCAGATAGCCCTCAATGCAAAGGCTCTAGGCCCAAATATTTGTGTGAGAGCTAATTCAATCAAGGAAACACTGCATGTTGGTGAAGCGCATATTGAAGAAGAATCAGCCGAGTGGTTCTTGTGGGGGAACAACTCCATTTGGCTCACTAACTTCACACACCATCACGCTTCCAAGCAGCTCTCAAGGAAACTCAGTTTTCACACTCTAGGCTTAATGCCCTTTGAGTGTATTATGTAGGAATGAACCTGGTAGAGCATCCCACACAAACCAATGCTCCACATGCAGGTTTCACATGCCACCAACTCCACATTCACAGGCAACTTCAGCATCACAGCCGTTTTCAGATAGCCCTCAATGCAAAGGCTCTAGACGCAAATATTGGTGTGAGAGCTAATTCAATCAAGGAAACACTGCATGTTGGTGAAGCGCATATTGAAGAAGAATCAGCCGAGTGCTTCTTGTGGGACAACAACTCCATTTGGCTCACTAACTTCACACACCATCAGGCTTCCAAGCAGCTCTCAAGGAAACTCAGTTTTCACACTCTAGGCTTAATGCCCTTAGAGTGCATTATCTAGGAATGAACCTGGTAGAGCATCCCACACGAACCAATGCTCCACATGCGGGTTTCACATGCCACCAACTCCACATTCACAGACAACTTCAGCGCCAAAGCCATTTTCAGATAGCCCTCAATGCAAAGGCTCTAGGTGCAAATATTGGTGTGAGAGCTAATTCAATCAAGGAAACACTGCATGTTGGTGAAGCGCATATTGAAGAAGAATCAGCCGAGTGGTTCTTGTGGGAGAACAACTCCATTTGGCTCACTAACTTCACACACCATCAGGCTTCCAAGCAGCTCTCAAGGAAACTGAGTTTTCACACTCTAGGCTTAATGCCCTTTGAGTGCCTAGGACTGAAATGAAGCTTGGTGAGCTTATCACACAAACCAATGCTCCACATGCGGGTTTCACATGCCACCAACTCCACATTCACAGACAACTTCAGCGCCAAAGCCATTTTCAGATAGCCCTCAATGCAAAGGCTCTAGACCCAAATATTGGTGTGAGAGCTAATTCAATCAAGGAAACACTGCATGTTGGTGAAGCGCATATTGAAGAAGAATCAGCCGAGTGGTTCTTGTGGGAGAACAACTCCATTTGGCTCACTTACTTCACACACCATCAGGCTTCCAAGCAGCTATCAAGGAAACTCAGTTTTCACACTCTAGGCTTAATGCCCTTTGAGTGCATAGGACTGAAATGAAGCTTGGTGAGCTTATCACACAAACCAATGCTCCACATGCGGGTTTCACATGCCACCAACTCCACATTCACAGACAACTTCAGCGCCAAAGCCGTTTTCAGGTAGCTCTCAATGCAAAGGCTCCAGGCCCAAATATTGGTGTGAGAGCTAATTCAATCAAGGAAACACTGCATGTTGGTGAAGCGCATATTGAAGAAGAATCAGCCGAGTGGTTCTTGTGGGAGAACAACTCCATTTGGCTCACTAACTTCACACACCATCAGGCTTCCAAGCAGCTCTGAAGGAAACTGAGTTTTCACACTCTAGGCTTAATACCCTTTGAGTGCATTATCTAGGAATGAACCTGGTAGAGCATCCCACACAAACCAATGCTCCACATGCGGGTTTCACATGCCACCAACTCCACATTCACAGACAACTTCAGTGCCAAAGCCATTTTCAGATAGCCCTCAATGCAAAGGCTCTAGGCCCAAATATTGGTGTGAGAGCTAATTCAATCAAGGAAACATTGCATGTTGGTGAAGCGCATATTGAAGAAGAATCAGCCGAGTGGTTCTTGTGGGAGAACAACTCCATTTGGCTCACTAACTTCACACACCATCAGGCTTCCAAGCAGCTCTCAAGGAAACTGAGTTTTCACACTCTAGGCTTAAGGCCCTTTGAGTGCCTAGGACTGAAATGAAGGTTGGTGAGCTTATCACACAAACCAATGCTCCACATGCGGGTTTCACATGCCACCAACTCCACATTCACAGACAACTTCAGCGCCAAAGCCGTTTTCAGGTAGCCCTCAATGCAGAGGCTCCAGGCCCAAATATTGGTGTGAGAGCTAATTCAATCAAGGAAACACTGCATGTTGGTGAAGTGCATGTTGAAGAAGGATCAGCCGAGCGGTTCTTGTGGGAGAAAAACTCCATTTTCTCACTAACTTCACACACCATCAGGGTTCCAAGCTGCTCTGAAGGAAACTGAGTTTTCACACTCTAGGCTTAATGCCCTTTGAGTGCCTAGGAATGAAATGCACCTGGTAGAGCATCCCACACAACCAATGCTCCACATGCGGGTTTCACATGCCACCAACTCCACATTCACAGACAACTTCAGCGCCAAAGCCATTTTCAGATAGCCCTCAATGCAAAGGCTCTAGACGCAAATATTGGTGTGAGAGCTAATTCAATCAAGGAAACACTGCATGTTGGTGAAGCGCATATTGAAGAAGAATCAGCCGAGTGGTTCTTGTGGGAGAACAACTCCATTTGGCTCACTAACTTCACACACCATCAGGCTTCCAAGCAGCTATCAAGGAAACTCAGTTTTCACACTCTAGGCTTAATGCCCTTTGAGTGCATAGGACTGAAATGAAGCTTGGTGAGCTTATCACACAAACCAATGCTCCACATGCGGGTTTCACATGCCACCAACTCCACATTCACAGACAACTTCATCGCCAAAGCCGTTTTCAGGTAGCTCTCAATGCAAAGGCTCCAGGCCCAAATATTGGTGTGAGAGCTAATTCAATCAAGGAAACACTGCATGTTGGTGAAGCGCATATTGAAGAAGAATCAGCCGAGTGGTTCTTGTGGGAGAACAACTCCATTTGGCTCACTAACTTCACACACCATCAGGCTTCCAAGCAGCTCTGAAGGAAACTGAGTTTTCACACTCTAGGCTTAATGCCCTTTGAGTGCATTATCTAGGAATGAACCTGGTAGAGCATCCCACACAAACCAATGCTCCACATGCGGGTTTCACATGCCACCAACTCCACATTCACAGACAACTTCAGCGCCAAAGCCATTTTCAGATAGCCCTCAAAGCAAAGGCTCTAGGCACAAATATTGGTGTGAGAGCTAATTCAATCAAGGAAACACTGCATGTTGGTGAAGCGCATATTGAAGAAGAATCAGCCGAGTGGTTCTTGTGGGAGAACAACTCCATTTGGCTCACTAACTTCACACACAATCAGGCTTCCAAGCAGCTCTCAAGGAAACTCAGTTTTCACACTCTAGGCTTAATGCCCTTTGAGTGCCTAGGACTGAAATGAACCTGGTAGAGCATCCCACAAAAACCAATGCTCCACATGCGGGTTTCACATGCCACCAACTCCACATTCACAGACAACTTCAGCGCCAAAGCCATTTTCAGATAGCCCTCAATGCAAAGGCTCTAGGCACAAATATTGGTGTGAGAGCTAATTCAATCAAGGAAACACTGCATGTTGGTGAAGCACATATTGAAGAAGAATCAGCCGAGTGGTTCTTGTGGGAGAACAACTCCATTTGGCTCACTAACTTCACTCACCATCAGGCTTCCAAGCAGCTCTCAAGGAAACTCAGTTTTCACACTCTAGGCTTAATGCCCTTTGAGTGCCTAGGACTGAAATGAAGGTTGGTGAGCTTATCACACAAACCAATGCTCCACAGGCGGGTTTCACATGCCACCAACTCCACATTCACAGACAACTTCAGCGCCAAAGCCGTTTTCAGGTAGCCCTCAATGCAGAGGCTCCAGGCCCAAATATTGGTGTGAGAGCTAATTCAATCAAGGAAACACTGCATGTTGGTGAAGCGCATGTTCAAGAAGGATCAGCCGAGTGGTTCTTGTGGGAGAACAACTCCATTTGGCTCACTAACTTCACACACCATCAGGCTTCCAAGCAGCTCTGAAGGAAACTCAGTTTTCACACTCTAGGCTTAATGCCCTTTGAGTGCCTAGGAATGAAATGCACCTGGTAGAGCATCCCACACGAACCAATGCTCCACATGCGGGTTTCACATGCCACCAACTCCACATTCACAGACAACTTCAGCGCCAAAGCCATTTTCAGATAGCCCTCAATGCAAAGTCTCTAGGTGCAAATATTGGTGTGAGAGCTAATTCAATCAAGGAAACACTGCATGTTGGTGAAGCGCATATTGAAGAAGAATCAGCCGAGTGGTTCTTGTGGGAGAACAACTCCATTTGGCTGACTAACTTCACACACCATCATGCTTTAATGCAGCTCTCAAGGAAACTGAGTTTTCACACTCTAGGCTTAATGCCCTTTGAGTGCCTAGGACTGAAATGAAGCTTGGTGAGCTTATCACACAAACCAATGCTCCACAGGCGGGTTTCACATGCCACAAACTCCACATTCACAGACAACTTCAGCGCCAAAGCCGTTTTCAGGTAGCCCTCAATGCAAAGGCTCCAGGCCCAAATATTGGTGTGAGAGCTAATTCAATCAAGGAAACACTGCATGTTGGTGAAGGGCATATTGAAGAAGGATCAGCCGAGTGGTTCTTGTGGGAGAACAACTCCATTTGCCTCACTAACTTCACACACCATCAGGCTTCCAAGCAGCTCTCAAGGAAACTCAGTTTTCACACTCTATGCTTAATGCCCTTTGAGTGCATTATGTAGGAATGAACCTGGTAGAGCATCCCACACGAACCAATGCTCCACGTGCGGGTTTCACATGCCACCAACTCCACATTCACAGGCAACTTCAGCGTCACAGCCGTTTTCAGATAGCCCTCAATGCAAAGGCTCAAGGCCCAAATATTGGTGTGAGAGCTAATTCAATCAAGGAAACACTGCATGTTGGTGAAGGGCATATTGAAGAAGAATCAGCCGAGGTTCTTGTGGGGGAACAACTCCATTTGGCTCACTAACTTCACACACCATCAGGCTTCCAAGCAGCTCTCAAGGAAACTCAGTTTTCACACTCTAGGCTTAATGCCCTTTGAGTGTATTATGTAGGAATGAACCTGGTAGAGCATCCCACACAAACCAATGCTCCACATGCAGGTTTCACATGCCACCAACTCCACATTCACAGGCAACTTCAGCATCACAGCCGTTTTCAGATAGCCCTCAATGCAAAGGCTCTAGACGCAAATATTGGTGTGAGAGCTAATTCAATCAAGGAAACACTGCATGTTGGTGAAGCGCATATTGAAGAAGAATCAGCCGAGTGCTTCTTGTGGGACAACAACTCCATTTGGCTCACTAACTTCACACACCATCAGGCTTCCAAGCAGCTCTCAAGGAAACTCAGTTTTCACACTCTAGGCTTAATGCCCTTTGAGTGCCTAGGAATGAAATGCACCTGGTAGAGCATCCCACACAAACCAATGCTCCACATGCGGGTTTCACATGCCACCAACTCCACATTCACAGACAACTTCAGCGCCAAAGCCGTTTTCAGATAGCCCTCAATGCAAAGGCTCTAGACGCAAATATTGGTGTGAGAGCTAATTCAATCAAGGAAACACTGCATGTTTGTGAAGCGCATATTGAAGAAGAATCAGCCGAGTGGTTCTTGTGGGAGAACAACTCCATTTGGCTCACTAACTTCACACACCATCAGGCTTCCAAGCAGCTGTCTAGGAAACTCAGTTTTCACACTCTAGGCTTAATGCCCTTTGAGTGCCTAGGACTGAAATGAAGGTTGGTGAGCTTATCACACAAACCAATGCTCCACATGCGGGTTTCACATGCCACCAACTCCACATTCACAGGCAACTTCAGCGCCAAAGCCGTTTTCAGGTAGCCCTCAATGCAAAGGCTCCAGGCCGAAAAATTGGTGTGAGAGCTAATTCAATCAAGGAAACACTGCATGTTGGTGAAGCGCATATTGAAGAAGAATCAGCCGAGTGGTTCTTGTGGGAGAACAACTCCATTTGGCTCACTAACTTCACACACCATCAGGCTTCCAAGCAGCTCTGAAGGAAACTCAGTTTTCACACTCTAGGCTAAATGCCCTTTGAGTGCCTAGGACTGAAATGCAGGTTGGTGAGCTTATCACACAAACCAATGCTCCACAGGCGGGTTTCACATGCCACCAACTCCACATTCACAGGCAACTTCAGCGCCAAAGCCGTTTTCAGGTAGCCCTCAATGCAAAGGCTCCAGGCCGAAATATTGGTGTGAGAGCTAATTCAATCAAGGAAACACTGCATGTTGGTGAAGCGCATATTGAAGAAGAATCAGCCGAGTGGTTCTTGTGGGAGAACAACTCCATTTGGCTCACTAACTTCACACACCATCAGGCTTCCAAGCAGCTCTCAAGGAAACTCAGTTTTCACACTCTAGGCTTAATGCCCTTTGAGTGCCTAGGACTGAAATGAAGGTTGGTGAGCTTATCACACAAACCAATGCTCCACAGGCGGGTTTCACATGCCACCAACTCCACATTCACAGACAACTTCAGCGCCAAAGCCATTTTCAGATAGCCCTCAATGCAAAGGCTCTAGACACAAATATTGGTGTGAGAGCTAATTCAATCAAGGAAACACTGCATGTTGGTGAAGCGCATATTGAAGAAGAATCAGCCGAGTGGTTCTTGTGGGAGAACAACTCCATTTGGCTCACTAACTTCACACACCATCAGGCTTAAAAGCAGCTATCAAGGAAACTCAGTTTTCACACTCTAGGCTTAATGCCCTTTGAGTGCATAGGACTGAAATGAAGCTTGGTGAGCTTATCACACAAACCAATGCTCCACATGCGGGTTTCACATGCCACCAACTCCACATTCACAGACAACTTCAGCGCCAAAGCCGTTTTCAGGTAGCTCTCAATGCAAAGGCTCCAGGCCCAAATATTGGTGTGAGAGCTAATTCAATCAAGGAAACACTGCATGTTGGTGAAGCGCATATTGAAGAAGAATCAGCCGAGTGGTTCTTGTGGGAGAACAACTCCATTTGGCTCACTAACTTCACACACCATCAGGCTTCCAAGCAGCTCTCAAGGAAACTCAGTTTTCACACTCTAGGCTTAATGCCCTTTGAGTGCATTATGTAGGAATGAACCTGGTAGAGCATCCCACACAAACCAATGCTCCACATGCGGGTTTCACATGCCACCAACTCCACATTCACAGACAACTTCAGTGCCAAAGCCATTTTCAGATAGCCCTCAATGCAAAGGCTCTAGGCCCAAATATTGGTGTGAGAGCTAATTCAATCAAGGAAACACTGCATGTTGGTGAAGCGCATATTGAAGAAGAATCAGCCGAGTGGTTCTTGTGGGAGAACAACTCCATTTGGCTCACTAACTTCACACACCATCAGGCTTCCAAGCAGCTCTCAAGGAAACTGAGTTTTCACACTCTAGGCTTAAGGCCATTTGAGTGCCTAGGACTGAAATGAAGGTTGGTGAGCTTATCACACAAACCAATGCTCCACAGGCGGGTTTCACATGCCACCAACTCCACATTCACAGACAACTTCAGCGCCAAAGCCGTTTTCAGGTAGCCCTCAATGCAAAGGCTCCAGGCCCAAATATTGGTGTGAGAGCTAATTCAATCAAGGAAACACTGCATGTTGGTGAAGCGCATGTTGAAGAAGGATCAGCCGAGTGGTTCTTGTGGGAGAACAACTCCATTTGGCTCACTAACTTCACACACCATCAGGGTTCCAAGCAGCTCTGAAGGAAACTCAGTTTTCACACTCTAGGCTTAATGCCCTTTGAGTGCCTAGGACTGAAATGAACCTGGTAGAGCATCCCACAAAAACCAATGCTCCACATGCGGGTTTCACATGCCACCAACTCCACATTCACAGACAACTTCAGCGCCAAAGCCATTTTCAGATAGCCCTCAATGCAAAGGCTCTAGGCACAAATATTGGTGTGAGAGCTAATTCAATCAAGGAAACAATGCATGTTGGTGAAGCACATATTGAAGAAGAATCAGCCGAGTGGTTCTTGTGGGAGAACAACTCCATTTGGCTCACTAACTTCACTCACCATCAGGCTTCCAAGCAGCTCTCAAGGAAACTCAGTTTTCACACTCTAGGCTTAATGCCCTTTGAGTGCCTAGGACTGAAATGAAGGTTGTTGAGCTTATCACACAAACCAATGCTCCACAGGCGGGTTTCACATGCCACCAACTCCACATTCACAGACAACTTCAGCGCCAAAGCCGTTTTCAGGTAGCCCTCAATGCAGAGGCTCCAGGCCCAAATATTGGTGTGAGAGCTAATTCAATCAAGGAAACACTGCATGTTGGTGAAGCGCATGTTGAAGAAGGATCAGCCGAGTGGTTCTTGTGGGAGAACAACTCCATTTGGCTCACTAACTTCACACACCATCAGGGTTCCAAGCAGCTCTGAAGGAAACTCAGTTTTCACACTCTAGGCTTAATGCCCTTTGAGTGCCTAGGAATGAAATGCACCTGGTAGAGCATCCCACACGAACCAATGCTCCACATGCGGGTTTCACATGCCACCAACTCCACATTCACAGACAACTTCAGCGCCAAAGCCATTTTCAGATAGCCCTCAATGCAAAGGCTCTAGGCACAAATATTGGTGTGAGAGCTAATTCAATCAAGGAAACAATGCATGTTGGTGAAGCACATATTGAAGAAGAATCAGCCGAGTGGTTCTTGTGGGAGAACAACTCCATTTGGCTCACTAACTTCACACACCATCAGGCTTTAATGCAGCTCTCAAGGAAACTGAGTTTTCACACTCTAGGCTTAATGCCCTTTGAGTGCCTAGGACTGAAATGAAGCTTGGTGAGCTTATCACACAAACCAATGCTCCACAGGCGGGTTTCACATGCCACCAACTCCACATTCACAGACAACTTCAGCGCCAAAGCCGTTTTCAGGTAGCCCTCAATGCAAAGGCTCCAGGCCCAAATATTGGTGTGAGAGCTAATTCAATCAAGGAAACACTGCATGTTGGTGAAGGGCATATTGAAGAAGGATCAGCCGAGTGGTTCTTGTGGGAGAACAACTCCATTTGGCTCACTAACTTCACACACCATCAGGCTTCCAAGCAGCTCTCAAGGAAACTCAGTTTTCACACTCTAGGCTTAATGCCCTTTGAGTGCATTATGTAGGAATGAACCTGGTAGAGCATCCCACACAAACCAATGCTCCACATGCGGGTTTCACATGCCACCAACTCCACATTCACAGACAACTTCAGCGCCATAGCCATTTTCAGATAGCCCTCAATGCAAAGGCTCTAGGCACAAATATTGGTGTGAGAGCTAATTCAATCAAGGAAACACTGCATGTTGGTGAAGGGCATATTGAAGAAGAATCAGCCGAGTGGTTCTTGTGGGAGAACAACTCCATTTGGCTCACTAACTTCACACACCATCAGGCTTCCAAGCAGCTCTCAAGGAAACTCAGTTTTGACACTCTAGGCTTAATGCCCTTGAGTGCCTAGGACTGAAATGAAGGTTGGTGAGCTTATCACACAAACCAATGCTCCACAGGCGGGTTTCACATGCCACCAACTCCACATTCACAGACAACTTCAGCGCCAAAGCCGTTTTCAGGTAGCCCTCAATGCAGAGGCTCCAGGCCCAAATATTGGTGTGACAGCTAATTCAATCAAGGAAACACTGCATGTTGGTGAAGTGCATGTTGAAGAAGGATCAGCCGAGTGGTTCTTGTGGGAGAACAACTCCATTTGGCTCACTAACTTCACACACCATCAGGGTTCCAAGCAGCTCTGAAGGAAACTCAGTTTTCACACTCTAGGCTTAATGCCCTTTGAGTGCCTAGGAATGAAATGCACCTGGTAGAGCATCCCACACGAACCAATGCTCCACATGCGGGTTTCACATGCCACCAACTCCACATTCACAGACAACTTCAGCGCCAAAGCCATTTTCAGATAGCCCTCAATGCAAAGGCTCTAGACGCAAATATTGGTGTGAGAGCTAATTCAATCAAGGAAACACTGCATGTTGGTGAAGAGCATATTGAAGAAGAATCAGCCGAGTGGTTCCTTGTGGGAGAACAACTCCATTTGGCTCACTAACTTCACACACCATCAGGCTTCCAAGCAGCTCTCAAGGAAACTCAGTTTTCACACTCTAGGCTTAATGCCCTTTGAGTGCATTATGTAGGAATGAACCTGGTAGAGCATCCCACACGAACGAATGCTCCACATGCGGGTTTCACATGCCACCAACTCCACATTCACAGACAACTTCAGCGCCAAAGCCATTTTCAGATAGCCCTCAATGCAAAGGCTCTAGTAGCAAATATAGGTGTGAGAGCTAATTTAATCAAGGAAACACTGCATGTTGGTGAAGCGCATATTGAAGAAGAATCAGCCGAGTGGTTCTTGTGGGAGAACAACTCCATTTGGCTCACTAACTTCACACACCATCAGGCTTCCAAGCAGCTCTCAAGGAAACTCAGTTTTCACACTCTAGGCTTAATGCCCTTTGAGTGCATTATGTAGGAATGAACCTGGTAGAGCATCCCACACAAACCAATGCTCCACATGCGGGTTTCACATGCCACCAACTCCACATTCACAGACAACTTCAGTGCCAAAGCCATTTTCAGATAGCCCTCAATGCAAAGGCTCTAGGCCCAAATATTGGTGTGAGAGCTAATTCAATCAAGGAAACACTGCATGTTGGTGAAGCGCATATTGAAGAAGAATCAGCCGAGTGGTTCTTGTGGGAGAACAACTCCATTTGGCTCACTAACTTCACACACCATCAGGCTTCCAAGCAGCTCTCAAGGAAACTGAGTTTTCACACTCTAGGCTTAAGGCCATTTGAGTGCCTAGGACTGAAATGAAGGTTGGTGAGCTTATCACACAAACCAATGCTCCACAGGCGGGTTTCACATGCCACCAACTCCACATTCACAGACAACTTCAGCGCCAAAGCCGTTTTCAGGTAGCCCTCAATGCAAAGGCTCCAGGCCCAAATATTGGTGTGAGAGCTAATTCAATCAAGGAAACACTGCATGTTGGTGAAGCGCATGTTGAAGAAGGATCAGCCGAGTGGTTCTTGTGGGAGAACAACTCCATTTGGCTCACTAACTTCACACACCATCAGGCTTCCAAGCAGCTCTGAAGGAAACTCAGTTTTCACACTCTAGGCTTAATGCCCTTTGAGTGCCTAGGACTGAAATGAACCTGGTAGAGCATCCCACAAAAACCAATGCTCCACATGCGGTTTTCACATGCCACCAACTCCACATTCACAGACAACTTCAGCGCCAAAGCCATTTTCAGATAGCCCTCAATGCAAAGGCTCTAGGCACAAATATTGGTGTGAGAGCTAATTCAATCAAGGAAACAATGCATGTTGGTGAAGCACATATTGAAGAAGAATCAGCCGAGTGGTTCTTGTGGGAGAACAACTCCATTTGGCTCACTAACTTCACTCACCATCAGGCTTCCAAGCAGCTCTCAAGGAAACTCAGTTTTCACACTCTAGGCTTAATGAACTTTGAGTGCCTAGGACTGAAATGAAGGTTGGTGAGCTTATCACACAAACCAATGCTCCACAGGCGGGTTTCACATGCCACCAACTCCACATTCACAGACAACTTCAGCGCCAAAGCCGTTTTCAGGTAGCCCTCAATGCAGAGGCTCCAGGCCCAAATATTGGTGTGAGAGCTAATTCAATCAAGGAAACACTGCATGTTGGTGAAGCGCATGTTGAAGAAGGATCAGCCGAGTGGTTCTTGTGGGAGAACAACTCCATTTGGCTCACTAACTTCACACACCATCAGGGTTCCAAGCAGCTCTGAAGGAAACTCAGTTTTCACACTCTAGGCTTAATGCCCTTTGAGTGCCTAGGAATGAAATGCACCTGGTAGAGCATCCCACACGAACCAATGATCCACATGCGGGTTTCACATGCCACCAACTCCACATTCACAGACAACTTCATCGCCAAAGCCGTTTTCAGATAGCCCTCAATGCAAAGTCTCTAGGTGCAAATATTGGTGTGAGAGCTAATTCAATCAAGGAAACACTGCATGTTGGTGAAACGCATATTGAAGAAGAATCAGCCGAGTGGTTCTTGTGGGAGAACAACTCCATTTGGCTCACTAACTTCACACACCATCAGGCTTTAATGCAGCTCTCAAGGAAACTGAGTTTTCACACTCTAGGCTTAATGCCCTTTGAGTGCCTAGGACTGAAATGAAGCTTGGTGAGCTTATCACACAAACCAATGCTCCACAGGCGGGTTTCACATGCCACCAACTCCACATTCACAGACAACTTCAGCGTCAAAGCCGTTTTCAGGTAGCCCTCAATGCAAAGGCTCCAGGCCCAAATATTGGTGTGAGAGCTAATTCAATCAAGGAAACACTGCATGTTGGTGAAGGGCATATTGAAGAAGGATCAGCCGAGTGGTTCTTGTGGGAGAACAACTCCATTTGGCTCACTAACTTCACACACCATCAGGCTTCCAAGCAGCTCTCAAGGAAACTCAGTTTTCACACTCTAGGCTTAATGCCCTTTGAGTGCATTATGTAGGAATGAACCTGGTAGAGCATCCCACACAAACCAATGCTCCACATGCGGGTTTCACATGCCACCAACTCCACATTCACAGACAACTTCCGCGCCAAAGCCATTTTCAGATAGCCCTCAATGCAAAGGCTCTAGGCACAAATATTGGTGTGAGAGCTAATTCAATCAAGGAAACACTGCATGTTGGTGAAGGGCATATTGAAGAAGAATCAGCCGAGTGGTTCTTGTGGGAGAACAACTCCATTTGGCTCACTAACTTCACACACCATCAGGCTTCCAAGCAGCTCTCAAGGAAACTCAGTTTTCACACTCTAGGCTTAATGCCCTTGAGTGCCTAGGACTGAAATGAAGGTTGGTGAGCTTATCACACAAACCAATGCTCCACAGGCGGGTTTCACATGCCACCAACTCCACATTCACAGACAACTTCAGCGCCAAAGCCGTTTTCAGGTAGCCCTCAATGCAGAGGCTCCAGGCCCAAATATTGGTGTGACAGCTAATTCAATCAAGGAAACACTGCATGTTGGTGAAGTGCATGTTGAAGAAGGATCAGCCGAGTGGTTCTTGTGGGAGAACAACTCCATTTGGCTCACTAACTTCACACACCATCAGGGTTCCAAGCAGCTCTGAAGGAAACTCAGTTTTCACACTCTAGGCTTAATGCCCTTTGAGTGCCTAGGAATGAAATGCACCTGGTAGAGCATCCCACACGAACCAATGCTCCACATGCGGGTTTCACATGCCACCAACTCCACATTCACAGACAACTTCAGCGCCAAAGCCATTTTCAGATAGCCCTCAATGCAAAGGCTCTAGACGCAAATATTGGTGTGAGAGCTAATTCAATCAAGGAAACACTGCATGTTGGTGAAGAGCATATTGAAGAAGAATCAGCCGAGTGGTTCCTTGTGGGAGAACAACTCCATTTGGCTCACTAACTTCACACACCATCAGGCTTCCAAGCAGCTCTCAAGGAAACTCAGTTTTCACACTCTAGGCTTAAGGCCCTTTGAGTGCATTATGTAGGAATGAACCTGGTAGAGCATCCCACACGAACGAATGCTCCACATGCGGGTTTCACATGCCACCAACTCCACATTCACAGACAACTTCAGCGCCAAAGCCATTTTCAGATAGCCCTCAATGCAAAGGCTCTAGTAGCAAATATAGGTGTGAGAGCTAATTCAATCAAGGAAACACTGCATGTTGGTGAAGCGCATATTGAAGAAGAATCAGCCGAGTGGTTCTTGTGGGAGAACAACTCCATTTGGCTCACTAACTTCACACACCATCAGGCTTCCAAGCAGCTCTCAAGGAAACTCAGTTTTCACACTCTAGGCTTAATGCCCTTGAGTGCCTAGGACTGAAATGAAGCTTGGTGAGCTTATCACACACACCAATGCTCCACATGCGGGTTTCACATGCCACCAACTCCACATTCACAGACAACTTCAGCGCCAAAGCCGTTTTCAGGTAGCCCTCAATGCAAAGGCTCCAGGCCGAAATATTGGTGTGAGAGCTAATTCAATCAAGGAAACACTGCATGTTGGTGAAGTGCATATTGAAGAAGAATCAGCCGAGTGGTTCTTGTGGGAGAACAACTCCATTTGTCTCACTAACTTCACACACCATCAGGCTTCCATGCAGCTCTCAAGGAAACTGAGTTTTCACACTCTAGGCTTAATGCCCTTTGAGTGCATTATGTAGGAAGGAACCTGGTAGAGCATCCCACACAAACCAATGCTCCACATGCGGGTTTCACATGCCACCAACTCCACATTCACAGGCAACTTCAGCTCCAAAGCCGTTTTCAGATAACCCTCAATGCAAAGGCTCTAGACGCAAATATTGGTGTGAGAGCTAATTCAATCAAGGAAACACTGCATGTTGGTGAAGGGCATATTGAAGAAGGATCAGCCGAGTGGTTCATGTGGGAGAACAACTCCATTTGGCTCACTAACTTCACACACCATCAGGCTTCCAAGCAGCTCTCAAGGAAACTCAGTTTTCACACTCTATGCTTAATGCCCTTTGAGTGCATTATGTAGGAATGAACCTGGTAGAGCATCCCACACAAACCAATGCTCCACATGCGGGTTTCACATGCCACCAACTCCACATTCACAGGCAACTTCAGCGCCACAGCCGTTTTCAGATAGCCCTCAATGCAAAGGCTCTAGGCCCAAATATTGGTGTGAGAGCTAATTCAATCAAGGAAACACTGCATGTTGGTGAAGCGCATATTGAAGAAGAATCAGCCGAGTGGTTCTTGTGGGGGAACAACTCCATTTGGCTCACTAACTACACACACACCATCAGGCTTCCAAGCAGCTCTCAAGGAAACTCAGTTTTCACACTCTAGGCTTAATGCCCTTTGAGTGTATTATGTAGGAATGAACCTGGTAGAGCATCCCACACAAACCAATGCTCCACATGCAGGTTTCACATGCCACCAACTCCACATTCACAGGCAACTTCAGCATCACAGCCGTTTTCAGATAGCCCTCAATGCAAAGGCTCTAGACGCAAATATTGGTGTGAGAGCTAATTCAATCAAGGAAGCACTGCATGTTGGTGAAGCGCATATTGAAGAAGAATCAGCCGAGTGCTTCCTGTGGGACAACAACTCCATTTGGCTCACTAACTTCACACACCATCAGGCTTCCAAGCAGCTCTCAAGGAAACTCAGTTTTCACACTCTAGGCTTAATGCCCTTTGAGTGCCTGGGAATGAAATGCACCTGGTAGAGCATCCCACACAAACCAATGCTCCACATGCGGGTTTCACATGCCACCAACTCCACATTCACAGACAACTTCAGCGCCACAGCCGTTTTCAGATAGCCCTCAATGCAAAGGCTCTAGGCGCAAATATTGGTGTGAGAGCTAATTCAATCAAGGAAACACTGCATGTTGGTGAAGCGCATATTGAAGAAGAATCAGCCGAGTGGTTCTTGTGGGAGAACGACTCCATTTGGCTCACTAACTTCACACACCATCAGGCTTCCAAGCAGCTGTCTAGGAAACTCAGTTTTCACACTCTAGGCTTAATGCCCTTTGAGTGCCTAGGACTGAAATGAAGGTTGGTGAGCTTATCACACAAACCAATGCTCCACATGCGGGTTTCACATGCCACCAACTCCACATTCACAGACAACTTCAGCGCCAAAGCCGTTTTATGGTAGCCCTCAATGCAAAGGCTCCAGGCCGAAATATTGGTGTGAGAGCTAATTCAATCAAGGAAACACTGCATGTTGGTGAAGCGCATATTGAAGAAGAATCAGCCGAGTGGTTCTTGTGGGAGAACAACTCCATTTGGCTCACTAACTTCACACACCATCAGGCTTCCAAGCAGCTCTCAAGGAAACTCAGTTTTCACATTCTAGGCTTAATGCCCTTTGAGTGCATTATCTAGGAATGAACCTGGTAGAGCATCCCACACGAACCAATGCTCCACATGCGGGTTTCACATGCCACCAACTCCACATTCACAGACAACTTCAGCGCCAAAGCCATTTTCAGATAGCCCTCAATGCAAAGGCTCTAGGCGCAAATATTGGTGTGAGAGCTAATTCAATCAAGGAAACACTGCATGTTGGTGAAGCGCATATTGAAGAAGAATCAGCCGAGTGGTTCTTGTGGGAGAACAACTCCATTTGGCTCACTAACTTCACACACCATCAGGCTTCCAAGCAGCTCTCAAGGAAACTCAGTTTTCACACTCAAGGCTTAATGCCCTTTGAGTGCCTAGGACTGAAATGAAGCTTGGTGAGCTTATCACACAAACCAATGCTCCACATGCGGGTTTCACATGCTACCAACTCCACATTCACAGACAACTTCAGCGCCAAAGCCGTTTTATGGTAGCCCTCAATGCAAAGGCTCCAGGCCCAAATATTGGTGTGAGAGCTAATTCAATCAAGGAAACACTGCATGTTGGTGAAGCGCATATTGAAGAAGAATCAGCCGAGTGGTTCTTGTGGGAGAACAACTCCATTTGGCTCACTAACTTCACACACCATCAGGCTTCCAAGCAGCTCTCAAGGAAACTCAGTTTTCACACTCTAGGCTTAATGCCCTTTGAGTGCATTATGTAGGAATGAACCTGGTAGAGCATCCCACACAAACCAATGCTCCACATGCGGGTTTCACATGCCACCAACTCTACATTCACAGACAACTTCAGCGCCACAGCCGTTTTCAGATAGCCCTCAATGCAAAGGCTCTAGGCACAAATATTGGTGTGAGAGCTAATTCAATCAAGGAAACACTGCATGTTGGTGAAGCGCATATTGAAGAAGAATCAGCCGAGTGGTTCTTGTGGGAGAACAACTCCATTTGGCTCACTAACTTCACACACCATCAGGCTTCCAAGCAGCTCTCAAGGAAACTCAGTTTTCACACTCTATGCTTAGTGCCCTTTGAGTGCATTATCTAGGAATGAACCTGGTAGAGCATCCCACACAAACCAATGCTCCACATGCGGGTTTCACATGCCACCAACTCCACATTCACAGGCAACTTCAGCGCCAAAGCCGTTTTCAGATAGCCCTCAATGCAAAGGCTCTAGACGCAAATATTGGTGTGAGAGCTAATTCAATCAAGGAAACACTGCATGTTGGTGAAGGGCATATTGAAGAAGGATCAGCCGAGTGGTTCTTGTGGGAGAACAACTCCATTTGGCTCACTAACTTCACACACCATCAGGCTTCCAAGCAGCTCTCAAGGAAACTGAGTTTTCACACCCCATGCTTAATGCCCTTTGAGTGCCTAGGACTCAAATGAAGCTTGGTGAGCTTATCACACAAACGAATGCTCCACATGCGGGTTTCACATGCCACCAACTCCACATTCACAGGCAACTTCAGCGCCAAAGCCATTTTCAGATAGCCCTCAATGCAAAGGCTCTAGGCGAAAATATTGGTGTGAGAGCTAATTCAATCAAGGAAACACTGCATGTTGGTGAAGCGCATATTGAAGAAGAATCAGCCGAGTGGTTCTTGTGGGACAACAACTCCATTTGGCTCACTAACTTCACACACCATCAGGCTTCCAAGCAGCTCTCAAGGAAACTCAGTTTTCACACTCTAGGCTTAGTGCCCTTTCACTGCATTATCAAGGAATGAACCTGGTAGAGCATCCCACACAAACGAATGTTCCACATGCGGGTTTCACATGCCACCAACTCCACATTCACAGACAACTTCAGCGCCACAGCCGTTTTCAGATAGCCCTCAATGCAAAGGCTCTAGACGCAAATATTGCTGTGAGAGCTAATTCAAATAAGGAAACACTGCATGTTGGTGAAGGGCATATTGAAGAAGGATCAGCCGAGTGGTTCTTGTGGGAGAACAACTCCATTTGGCTCACTAACTTCACACACCATCAGGCTTCCAAGCAGCTCTCAAGGAAACTCAGTTTTCACACTCTATGCTTAGTGCCCTTTGAGTGCCTAGGACTCAAATGAAGCTTGGTGAGCATCCCACACAAACGAATGCTCCACATGCGGGTTTCACATGCCACCAACTCCACATTCACAGGCAACTTCAGCGCCACAGCCGTTTTCAGATAGCCCTCAATGCAAAGGCTCTAGGCGCAAATATTGGTGTGAGAGCTAATTCAATCAAGGAAACACTGCATGTTGGTGAAGCGCATATTGAAGAAGAATCAGCCGAGTGGTTCTTGTGGGAGAACAACTCCATTTGGCTCACTAACTTCACACACCATCAGGCTTCCAAGCAGCTCTCAAGGAAACTCAGTTTTCACACTCAAGGCTTAATGCCCTTTGAGTGCCTAGGACTGAAATGAAGCTTGGTGAGCTTATCACACAAACCAATGCTCCACATGCGGGTTTCACATGCTACCAACTCCACATTCACAGACAACTTCAGCGCCAAAGCGTTTTATGGTAGCCCTCAATGCAAAGGCTCCAGGCCCAAATATTGGTGTGAGAGCTAATTCAATCAAGGAAACACTGCATGTTGGTGAAGCGCATATTGAAGAAGAATCAGCCGAGTGGTTCTTGTGGGAGAACAACTCCATTTGGCTCACTAACTTCACACACCATCAGGCTTCCAAGCAGCTCTCAAGGAAACTGAGTTTTCACACTCTAGGCTTAATGCCCTTTGAGTGCATTATGTAGGAATGAACCTGGTAGAGCATCCCACACAAACCAATGCTCCACATGCGGGTTTCACATGCCACCAACTCCATATTCACAGAAAACTTCAGCGCCACAGCCGTTTTCAGATAGCCCTCATGCAAAGGCTCTAGGCCCAAATATTGGTGTGAGAGCTAATTCAATCAAGGAAACACTGCATGTTGGTGAAGCGCATATTGAAGAAGAATCAGCCGAGTGGTTCTTGTGGAGAACAACTCCATTTGGCTCACTAACTTCACACACCATCAGGCTTCCAAGCAGCTCTCAAGGAAACTCAGTTTTCACACTCTATGCTTAGTGCCCTTTGAGTGCATTATCTAGGAATGAACCTGGTAGAGCATCCCACACAAACCATGCTCCACATGCGGGTTTCACATGCCACCAACTCCACATTCACAGCAACTTCAGCGCCAAAGCCGTTTTCAGATAGCCCTCAATGCAAAGCTCTAGACGCAAATATTGGTGTGAGAGCTAATTCAATCAAGGAAACACTGCATGTTGGTGAAGGGCATATGAAGAAGGATCAGCCGAGTGGTTCTTGTGGGAGAACAACTCCATTTGGCTCACTAACTTCACACACCATCAGGCTTCCAAGCAGCTCTCAAGGAAACTCAGTTTTCACACCCTATGCTTAATGCCCTTTGAGTGCCTAGACTCAAATGAAGCTTGGTGAGCTTATCACACAAACGAATGCTCCACATGCGGGTTTTCACATGCCACCAACTCCACATTCACAGGCAACTTCAGCGCCAAAGCCATTTTCAGATAGCCCTCAATGCAAAGGCTCTAGGCGAAAATATTGGTGTGAGAGCTAATTCAATCAAGGAAACACTGCATGTTGTGAAGCGCATATTGAAGAAGAATCAGCCGAGTGGTTCTTGTGGGACAACAACTCATTTGGCTCACTAACTTCACACACCATCAGGCTTCCAAGCAGCTCTCAAGGAAACTCAGTTTTCACACTCTAGGCTTAGTGCCCTTTCACTGCATTATCAAGGAATGAACCTGGTAGAGCATCCCACACAAACGAATGTTCCACATGCGGGTTTCACATGCCACCAACTCCACATTCTCAGACAACTTCAGCGCCACAGCCGTTTTCAGATAGCCCTCAATGCAAAGGCTCTAGACGCAAATATTGGTGTGAGAGCTAATTCAATCAAGGAAACACTGCATGTTGGTGAAGGGCATATTGAAGAAGGATCAGCCGAGTGGTTCTTGTGGGAGAACAACTCCATTTGGCTCACTAACTTCACACACCATCAGGCTTCCAAGCAGCTCTCAAGGAAACTCAGTTTTCACACTCTATGCTTAGTGCCCTTTGAGTGCCTAGGACTCAAATGAAGCTTGGTGAGCATCCCACACAAACGAATGCTCCACAGGCGGGTTTCACATGCCACCAACTCCACATTCACAGGCAACTTCAGCGGCCACAGCCGTTTTCAGATAGCCCTCAATGCAAAGGCTCTAGGCGCAAATATTGGTGTGAGAGCTAATTCAATCAAGGAAACACTGCATGTTGGTGAAGCGCATATTGAAGAAGAATCAGCCGAGTGGTTCTTGTGGGAGAACAACTCCATTTGGCTCACTAACTTCACACACCATCAGGCTTCCAAGCAGCTCTCAAGGAAAACTCAGTTTTCACACTCAAGGCTTAATGCCCTTTGAGTGCCTAGGACTGAAATGAAGCTTGGTGAGCTTATCACACAAACCAATGCTCCACATGCGGGTTTCACATGCTACCAACTCCACATTCACAGACAACTTCAGCGCCAAAGCCGTTTTATGGTAGCCCTCAATGCAAAGGCTCCAGGCCCAAATATTGGTGTGAGAGCTAATTCAATCAAGGAAACACTGCATGTTGGTGAAGCGCATATTGAAGAAGAATCAGCCGAGTGGTTCTTGTGGGAGAACAACTCCATTTGGCTCACTAACTTCACACACCATCAGGCTTCCAAGCAGCTCTCAAGGAAACTGAGTTTTCACACTCTAGGCTTAATGCCCTTTGAGTGCATTATGTAGGAATGAACCTGGTAGAGCATCCCACACAAACCAATGCTCCACATGCGGGTTTCACATGCCACCAACTCCATATTCACAGACAACTTCAGCGCCACAGCCGTTTTCAGATAGCCCTCAATGCAAAGGCTCTAGGCGCAAATATTGGTGTGAGAGCTAATTCAATCAAGGAAACACTGCATGTTGGTGAAGCGCATATTGAAGAAGAATCAGCCGAGTGGTTCTTGTGGAGAACAACTCCATTTGGCTCACTAACTTCACACACCATCAGGCTTCCAAGCAGCTCTCAAGGAAACTCAGTTTTCACACTCTATGCTTAGTGCCCTTTGAGTGCATTATCTAGGAATGAACCTGGTAGAGCATCCCACACAAACCAATGCTCACATGCGGGTTTCACATGCCACCAACTCCACATTCACAGGCAACTTCAGCGCCACAGCCGTTTTCAGACAGCCCTCAATGCAAAGGCTCTAGACGCAAATATTGGTGTGAGAGCTAATTCAATCAAGGAAACACTGCATGTTGGTGAAGGGCATATTGAAGAAGGATCAGCCGAGTGGTTCTTGTGGAGAACAACTCCATTTGGCTCACTAACTTCACACCACCATCAGGCTTCCAAGCAGCTCTCAAGGAAACTCAGTTTTCACACTCTATGCTTAATGCCCTTTGAGTGCCTAGGACTCAAATGAAGCTTGGTGAGCTTATCACACAAACGAATGCTCCACATGCGGGTTTCACATGCCACCAACTCCACATTCACAGGCAACTTCAGCGCCAAAGCCATTTTCAGATAGCCCTCAATGCAAAGGCTCTAGGCGCAAATATTGGTGTGAGAGCATAATTCAATCAAGGAAACACTGCATGTTGGTGAAGCGA